>NW_017671215.1:207874-324614 GCF_001879085.1 Nicotiana attenuata | reverse complement strand
AGTATAGAACCTTCTAGGATGGACTATAGTGTAGGTTTTAATAAACTTAGGGTAGTTACTTGTGTAACAAGTCAGAAAGTAAAGGGTAAACACTGAAATTAGAATAGGGACTAAGGGGTAAAAGGAAAATCTGAAGTTAGACCCTAAGTTCACCTATAAGTAGGCATTCATTTGCCTTGATGAAGAAGGTTTTTTTTTTCTGGGCAGACATCTAAACCCCCTCCCAAAAGGCATTACACAAAGTTTCTGGAAGCCTAAAATTCCTTCAGAATAATACTAATATCAGCATTAGGATCAGAAACAAGCTGGTTTACGAGTGTACTGTTCAACATTTGAAAGTTGCCGCAAAGAGAGTCATTAGGGTGTATTTGAGCTGCTGTAAAATGAAGTCTGAGTAGTCAAGTTGGTTTCGATTTGCATTGATGCTTGAAGTTGTTACTGTCTTGGTTCATCACTGGAATTTCAAGCTTATCCCTGAACTTGCTATGTTGACTGAGCTGTTACTGGACTTTAACTTATTCCTGGGCTGCTGTTGAAAACTGTCACTGCTGCTGATCTTTTCCTTTTCTCATTTGCATTTACCAGGTACACGTTTGAATCTGCCTTGCTGTAACTTTACGCTTGAAATGGAATACAATTACTCCCCTGTTTGATCCTGAAATGTGCTGCCTGGACTGTGGTGTGTTGGTAGTCGAATGGGCATTAGATTTAATCACCTAGCACAGTGTAAATCGATTTATATGAGTGTAAACCCTGGACTGTATAACTGGACTGTTCGTATGGACTGTGCAATGAGCTTTAATTCTGATTATGTAATTAATTTCTGGGAAGATTGCATCCAATGTTTAATCCTATATGCAGTACAGATTGCATCCAATGTTCAATCTCTGTATTTAAAACTGGGCAGTATTAGGTTGATATCAATAGGACAACTTGAATAAGTTTCTAGGCTGTTTCGATTTTTAGTTCGTAACAATAACACTGCATATTGAAATCTGAACTGGAATCTGGCCTGGCTTAACAGTTTGGGCCCAGTATTTTATTATCAAAAGGAATAAGTCTCAGGGCCTCAATGAACGGCCCAGGCTCGGTTAAATGCTTGTGTACGTATGGGCCTGGGCCTAGATTTGCTCGGTCAGTTTATGGTGTGCACGTAATTTTAACCTTTTCTTTTGTTGGGCTCGTCCTGGAGCCCAGTGGCTGCCACACAGTGTAAAGTCACTATTAGGTCCAGTAACAAATAGTCAAAGACGAATAAATATAAAAATCATAGATTGCTTTAGGATTTACCCTTTAAAATAAACAATTGACGAGACGAGCCTCGCCAAATAAACACACAAATTGCGGGGCCCTCATTAATTGCTTATATCAAAATATTTAGACCTCGGGATGTGCCATTTAGCGAATTTCATGGCTCCCCACACAGTTAATAAACGCGTAGTTGCTTTAGGCACGTATTTTAATAAATTTACCTTCCTAAACACGGGTGTACATTTATGTGACCCAAATCCAAATCTCAACGAAGTCGAAATGTGTTAACAATTACGGGTGCACTGGTGCGACGCGGTTCAAGACGCATTTTCACTGTGTTGCAATTCTCATAAGATATAAATAAAAGCGGTTTATTAATAAAGGGCACATAGGTTAGTACATGTTTTAAAACCAGATAAAATCAATCACAACAGTTGAGCGACCGTGCTAGAACCACGGAATCCGGGAATGCCTAACACCTTCTCCCGGGTTAACAGAATTCCTTACCTGGATTTCTGGTTCGCAGATTGATAACAGGGTCATAATCTCCTCGGGTCGGGATTTAACCGGTGACTTGGGACACCATTAATATCCTAAGTGGCGACTCTGAAAATTTAATAATAAATCCCGTTCCGATTGTCACTTCAAGTTGGAAATAACTCCCTTTATTATACCCTCTTCTGCGGGGGTAGTAAAAAAAGAGGTGTGACAGGTGCCGTCATGACATGTTCACGGTTGGTGAACTAGGGTCGTGACAAGTTGGTATCAGAGCTCTAGGTTTATAGGAGTCACGGAACACAGGCCGGTTTATTAGAGTCTCGCTGATCGGTACGGAGACGTCTGTACTTATCTACGAGAGGCTATGTAACTGTTTAGGAAAAATCTTCACTTCATTTGAATTCCTTGTCGTGCGATATTTTTGACATCAAATCTAAACTTCTGTCTTCTATTCTCTCACAGATGGTGAGGACACGCGCTACTCGAGATGATCAGGCACCCGCGCCCCCTACTGCAGCCGTCAGAGGACGGGGCTGGGGAAGAGGTCGAGGACGCGCACGCGGTGCAGCCAGAGCACCTGCGCGAGCTGCCGCCGAGGTACCACCAGCAGATCCAGATGGAGCCCAAGCACCTGGCACACCTACTACTGCCACTACTACTCCAGCGCTCCAGGAGACTTTGGCTCAGTTCATGAGCATGTACACCACCTTGACTCAGGCGGGGTTGCTTTCCCTTACTGCAGCCACGTCCCAGGCCGGGGGAGGAGCGCAGACTCCCGCCGTCCGCACTCCTGAGCAGCGAGTGCAGGTTGAGCAGGTTCCCGAGATTATTCCCCCACCGCCTGCAGCACCAGTTCAGCCCGAGGATGGGTCAGCTGCTTCAGAGGACGAGCAGCGGAGGCTTGAGAGGTTTAAGAAATATGATCCCCCAGTGTTCAGTGGCTTAGCATCAGATGATGCTTTGGGATTTTTGGAGGAGTGTCATCGCATTCTTCGTACTATGGTCATAGTGGAGTCTAGCGGGGTCTCTTTCACTGCTTTTCAGCTTCAGGGAGCCGCCTATGATCGGTGGCGTACTTATGAGTTAGACAGTCCAGTCGAGGCTGCTTCACTGACTTGGACCCAGTTCTCGGACATGTTTATGAGGGAGTTTGTTCCCCAAAGCCTCAGAGATTCATGGCGCGCAGAGTTTGAGCACTTGCGCCAGGGTGCTATGACAGTTTCAGAGTATGCCATCCGTTATACCAGGTTGGCCAGGCACGCACCGGCTTTGGTTGCTACTGTTCGAGAGAGAGTTCGCAGATTCATTGAGGGCCTTATTCCGCCCATCAAGTCTAGCATGGCTCGAGAGTTGGAGATGGACATTCCTTATCAGCAGGTAGTGAGCATTGCTAGGAGGATTGAGGGTATGCTCACCAGGGAGCGAGGAGAGAGGGAGGCCAAGAGGTCTCGGGAGTCGGGTCACTACTCTGGTGCCCGTACCCCATTAGCAGGTCGTTATGGCAGAGGTTATTCGGGTCGCCCTGTTCATTCAGCTCTTCCAGCAGCCGGCAGTACTCCAGCTCCGCCTACACCACATGAGCCTTACTATGCACCTCCAGTTTCTAGCGCGCCTCCTGTGCGAGGTGTTTCCAGAGGTCAGTCCAGCAGGCCTAGTCCCAGCCAGTCACAACCATCGCATCCTCCTAGAGCTTGTTTTGATTGTGGTGATACACGCCACATGGTTAGGGACTTCCCCAGACTTGGTAGGGGTGCATCTTCACAGGCTGCTCAGCCGCAGCGTGCTCCTCAGAGTTGTCAGGCCATGATCACAACTCCAGCAGCTACCCCACCTGCCCAGCCGGCTAGGGGCGGAGGTAGGGGAGATAGAGGTCGCCCTCGAGAGAGGGGCCGGGCCAGATATTATGCTATTCCTGCTCGTACTGAGGCTGTTGCCTCTGACTCCGTCATTATAGGTATTATTCTGGTTTGTCACAGAGAGGCATCGGTTCTATTCGATCCGGGCTCTACTTACTCTTATGTGTCTTCTTACTTTGCTCCGCATTTAGGTGTGCCTCGGGATTCTTTGAGTGCCCCCGTTTATGTTTCTACTCCTGTGGGAGATTCTCTTGTTGTGGACCGCATTTATCGGTCATGTTTGGTTACTATTCGTGGTTTTGAGACCAGAGCAGACTTATTATTACTCGGTATGGTGGATTCTGACATTATTTTGTGCATGGACTGGTTGTCGCCCCACTTTGCTATTCTTGATTGTCACGCTAAGACCGTGACGCTGGCTATGCCAGGTGTTCCGCGTATTGAGTGGAGTGGTACTTTAGATCATACTCCCAGTAGAGTTATCTCTTTTCTTAAAGCTCAACGCATGGTTGAGAAGGGGTGTGCCGCGTATTTGGCTTATGTGAGAGATGTTAGTGTTGATACCCCTTCTGTTAATTCTGTTCCAGTGGTACGGGATTATCCCGATGTATTTCCAGCTGATCTTCCGGGCATGCCACCTGATAGAGACATTGATTTCGGCATTGATCTGTTGCCGGGCACTCAGCCCATTTCCATTCCTCTGTATCGTATGGCTCCTCCTGAGTTGAAGGAGTTGAAGGATCAGTTACAGGAATTGCTTCGTAAGGGTTTTATTCGACCCAGTGTTTCACCGTGGGGTGCTCCTGTTTTGTTCGTGAAGAAGAAGGATGGTTCCATGGGCATGTGTATTGATTACCGCCAGCTGAACAAGGTTACAGTGAAGAACCGTTATCCTTTGCCTCGCATTGACGATCTGTTTGACCAGCTTCAGGGCGCACAGGTGTTCTCTAAGATTGACTTGTGCTCAGGTTACCATCAGTTGAAGATTCGGGAGCCAGATATCCCGAAGACTGCTTTCAGGACTCGGTGTGGTCATTACGAGTTTCTTGTTATGTCCTTTGGGCTGACTAATGCCCCGGCAGCTTTTATGCATTTGATGCACAGTGTATTCAGGCCATATCTTGACTCGTTCGTGATTGTTTTTATTAATGATATTCTGGTGTATTCCCGGAGTCGGCAAGATCATGAGCAGCATCTGAGGACCGTGCTACAGACCTTGAGGGAGAAAAAGTTATATGCAAAGTTCTCAAAATGTGAGTTTTGGCTGAGTTCTGTGGCATTCTTAGGCCATGTGATTTCTAGCGAGGGTATTCGGGTGGATCCGAGGAAGGTAGAGGCCGTGCAGAGTTGGCCCAGGCCGTCCTCAGCTACAGAGATTCGCAGTTTCCTTGGCTTGGCGGGTTACTACCGTCGTTTTGTGGAGGGATTTTCATCGATTGCTGCCCCTATGACTAGATTGACCCAGAAGGGTGCCCCATTTCAGTGGACAGAGGAGTGCGAGGCGAGCTTTCAAAAGCTCAAGACAGCTTTGACTACAGCCCCTATCTTGATGTTGCCTACCGGTTCGGGGTCTTATACAGTTTATTGTGATGCCTCGAGAGTTGGCCTTGGAGCAGTGTTGATGCAGGATGGTAGGGTGATTGCCTACGCGTCCAGACAGTTGAAGGTACATGAAAAGAATTACCCTGTCCACGACCTTGAGTTAGCTGCCATTGTTCATGCCTTGAAGATCTGGCGTCATTATTTGTATGGAGTGCCTTGTGAGATCTATACTGATCATCGGAGTTTGCAGCACTTGCTCAAGCAAAAGGATCTCAATATGCGTCAGAGGAGGTGGTTAGAGCTGCTGAAGGATTATGACATCACTATCCTATATCACCCGGGCAAGGCCAATGTGGTGGCGGATGCCTTGAGTCGCCGGGCGAGAGGGAGTTTGGCATATTTACCAGCTTCAGAGAGGCCTATGGCGATGGATGTTCAGGCCTTAGCCAGCCAGTTCGTGAGATTGGATCTTTCGGAGCCCAGTCGGGTTCTAGCCTGTGTGGTTTCCCGGTCTTCCCTATTTGACCGTATCAGGGAGCGGCAGTATGATGACCCTCATTTGCTTGTCCTTCAGGATAGGGTCCAGCGTGGGGATGCCAGAGATGTGACCATTGGAGATGATGGAGTAATGAGGATGCAGGGCCGGATTTGTGTGCCCAATGTTGATGGCCTTCGAGAGTTGATTCTAGCAGAGGCCCATAGTTCGCGGTATTCCATCCATCCGGGTGCCGCGAAGATGTATCAGGACCTGAGGTAGCACTACTGGTGGAGGCGGATGAAGAAGGATATAGTTGGTTATGTGTCTAGATGCCTCAACTGCCAGCAGGTGAAGTATGAGCACCAGCGCCCGGGTGGGTTGCTCCAGCAGATAGAGATTCCGGAGTGGAAATGGGAGCGCATCACCATGGATTTTGTATCTGGACTTTCACGGACCTTGAAGAAGTTTGATTCCATTTGGGTTATTGTGGACCGGCTGACCAAGTCCGCTCATTTCATTCCTGTGTGTACCACTTATTCATCGGAGCGGTTGGCGGAGATTTATATTAGGGAGATCGTCCGTTTGCATGGTATTCCAGTTTTTATCATTTCAGACAGAGGTACTCAATTTACATCGCGGTTCTGGAGAGCTGTGCAGCAGGAGTTAGGCACTCGGGTGGAGTTGAGCACAACATTTCACCCCCAGACGGACGGACAGTCCGAGCGCACTATTCAGATTCTTGAGGACATGCTCCGTGCGTGCGTGATTGAGTTTGGAGGGTCTTGGGATCATTTCTTGCCATTGGCGGAGTTTTCTTATAACAACAGTTATCAGTCCAGCATTCAGATGGCGCCGTATGAGGCTTTATATGGCAGGAGGTGTAGATCTCCGGTGGGTTGGTTTGAGCTGGGTGAGGCCAGGCTATTGGGTACAGAGATGGTTCAGGATGCATTAGAGAAGGTCAAGGTGATTCAGGACAGACTCCGTACAGCCCAGTCTAGACAGAAGAGTTACGCGGTCAGGAAGGTTCGTGATGTTTCATATATGGTTGGTGAGCGGGTTCTGCTTTGGGTCTCGCCTGTGAAGGGCGTCATGAGGTTTGGAAAGAAAGAGAAGTTGAGTCCGAGGTTATTGGCCCTTTTGAGATCTTGAGGAGAGTTGGGGAGGTTGCCTATGAGCTTGCCTTACCTCCCAGCTTGGCTGGAGTTCATCCGGTATTTCATGTTTCGATGCTCCGGAGGTATCACAGTGATCCGTCGCACGTGTTGGATTTCAGTTCAGTCCAGTTGGACAAGGATCTATCCTATGTTGAGGAGCCAGTGGCTATTTTGGACACGCAGATAAGAAAGTTGAGGTCAAAGAACATAGCTTCAGTAAAGGTTCAGTGACGGGGTCAGCTGGCCGAGAAGGCGACTTGGGAGACCGAGCAGGATATGCGCAACCAGTACCCGCATCTTTTCACTATTTCAGGTATGTTCTCTATGCTCGTTCGAGGACGAACGAATGTTTAAGTGTAGGAGGATGTAACGACCCGGCCGGTCATTTTTGGAATTTATGCCCCGATCCCCGATTAACTGCTTCCCCTAAGTTCATTTCTGCTATTTTGGTTTGCCGGGACGTTCGGTGTTGAGTTTTGGAAAGTTTTGGGACACTTAGTCCCTAAATGAGAGCTTAAGTGTTGAAAAATGGTCCGTAATTGGAACAGTGTGAAGACGACTTCGGAATGGAAATCCGATGGTTCAGTTAGCTCCGTTAGGTGATTTCGGGGTTGGGAGCGTGTTCGGAATGTATTTTGGAACCTCGTGGCTCACTTAGGCTTGAAATGCCGAAGTTTGAGTTTCTGAAGTTTCCGGTCTGATAGTGAATTTTTGATCTGAGGGTCGGAATGGAATTCATGAAGTTTCTATAGCACCGTTATGTCATTTGGGACGTGCGTGCAAAATTTCAAGTCAATCGGACGAGGTTTGGTTAGGTTTTTGATCGAAAGCGTGTTTTGTTGGAATTTGAAGTTCTTAGGCTTGAATCCTCGATTAATTCGTGTTTCCGGCGTTGTTTTAGGTGGTTTAAGGATTGGTACAAGTTTGAATGATGTTATGGGTTATGTCCGTAGGTTTGGTTGAGGTCCCGGGGGCCTCGGGTGTGTTTCGGATGCTCAACGGAGCATTTTGGAGTTTCAAAGTGTTGCAGAAAATCCTTCAGCTGTGCAGGTCCCAATTCCTTCTTCGCGTTCGCAGTAACGTACAAGCGTTCGCGTAACTTTGGCCTTCTTCCTCTTCGCATTCGCATCCTCCTCTACGCGTTCGCGTAGTGTAATTCTGGAGGATGACAAGTTTCATCATTGCGTTCGCAATTAGTGCTCCGCGATCGCATAGCTTCACACGTTTCTTAACCGCGTTCGCATCAGGGCTGTCGCGTTCGCATAGACTTATTGGACTCCAAGGGGTGGGCTTGATTTTCATTCAATGCGTTCGCATGACCTATGTCGCGTTCGCGTAGCTCACTGAACCCAGGCCTTCGCATCCGCATCCATTCCTTCGCGATCGCGAAGGGCATTTTTGGTCCCTTATATTTTCCTTCTTCGCGAACGCTGCGTGTCTTCGTCGTTCGTCGTCGTGCGTTNGACCTTAACCAAACATGCCAACAAGTCACATATCACCATTCAAACTTATTCCAACCTTCGGAACACTCAAAACAACATCAAAACATCAAATCACCCTCGAATTCAAGCCTAAGGATTTCAAAACTTCCGAATTTCGCAACCGATCCAAAATCCTATCAAACCTCATCCGAATGATCTGAAATTTTTCACACACGTCAAAAATGACACAATGGACCCCAGGATATGCGCAACCAGTACCCGCATCTTTTCACTATTTCAGGTATGTTCTCTATGCTCGTTCGAGGACGAACGAATGTTTAAGTGTAGGAGGATGTAACGACCCGGCCGGTCATTTTTGGAATTTATGCCCCGATCCCCGATTAACTGCTTCCCCTAAGTTCATTTCTGCTATTTTGGTTTGCCGGGACGTTCGGTGTTGAGTTTTGGAAAGTTTTGGGACACTTAGTCCCTAAATGAGAGCTTAAGTGTTGAAAAATGGTCCGTAATTGGAACAGTGTGAAGACGACTTCGGAATGGAAATCCGATGGTTCAGTTAGCTCCGTTAGGTGATTTCGGGGTTGGGAGCGTGTTCGGAATGTATTTTGGAACCTCGTGGCTCACTTAGGCTTGAAATGCCGAAGTTTGAGTTTCTGAAGTTTCCGGTCTGATAGTGAATTTTTGATCTGAGGGTCGGAATGGAATTCATGAAGTTTCTATAGCACCGTTATGTCATTTGGGACGTGCGTGCAAAATTTCAAGTCAATCGGACGAGGTTTGGTTAGGTTTTTGATCGAAAGCGTGTTTTGTTGGAATTTGAAGTTCTTAGGCTTGAATCCTCGATTAATTCGTGTTTCCGGCGTTGTTTTAGGTGGTTTAAGGATTGGTACAAGTTTGAATGATGTTATGGGATACGTCCGTAGGTTTGGTTGAGGCCCCGGGGGGTCCTCGGGTGTGTTTCGGATGCTCACGGAGCATTTTGGAGTTTCAAAGTGTTGCAGAAAATCCTTCAGCTGTGCAGGTCCCAATTCCTTCTTCGCGTTCGCGGTAACATACACGCGTTCGCGTAGCTTTGGCCTTCTTCCTCTTCGCGTTCGCGTCCTCCTCTACGCGTTCGCGTAGAGTAATTCTGGAGGATGACAAGTTTCTTCATTGCGTTCGCAATTAGTGCTCCGCGATCGCATAGCTTCACACGTTTCTTAACCGCGTTCGCGTCAGGGCTGTCGCGTTCGCATAGACTTATTGGACTCCAAGGGGTGGGCTTGATTTTCATTCAATGCGTTCGCATGACCTATGTCGCGTTCGCGTAGCTCACTCGAACCCAGGCCTTCGCATCCGCATCCATTCCTTCGCGATCGCGAAGGGCATTTTTGGTCCCTTATATTTTCCTTCTTCGCGAACGCGTGCTGTCTTTCGCGTTCGCGATGCTTTAGACCCCTGAACAGTACTTAACATTTCAAAAACGAGGTTTTTCCATTTTTATCAAAACTCAAGGTTTGGAGCTCGAATTTGGGAGCAATTTCAAGGGTTTTTCAAGGGCAATCACTGGGTAACGATTCTCTACTCTCCTATGACTAAAACCCATTAATCTAATCGCAAATTCGCCCTTTAATTTCGTGTTTTTGAATGGGAAGTGGGTAAACTTCTTAGACCTAACTATGGGGTTTTGAGGGGGCATTTGACCTCCGATTTGGGAGATTGTTATATGGTTAGACTCGTGAGAGTACGAGGGTTCTGAAAACATAAAAATTATTCGATTCCGAGATGATGGCTGGAGGGGCATTTGGGTCATTTTACCTATTTTCGCGCCCTAGCTCTAAATTTAATAGTGGAATCAGGTGTTTGCAATATTATTTACGATATGTAATTGAATTGAATAGATTTGGGCCATTTGGAGTCGGATACTCGTGGCAAAGGCGTGGTTTCTATTGATATTGAGCCGGTTCGAGGTAAGTGGCTTGTCTAACCTTGTGTGGGGGACCTTTCCCCTTAGGATTTGTTATTTGTTGATTTGAGTGCCTTGTACGCGAGGTGACGGGCGTGTACTTGAGCCAATTGTTGGAAAACCCGGTTTTTTTAAGATATTGAGATTGAGTTCCTTCCATATTTGCTTTGTTCTACTTGAAATTATAACTTGTCCTAGATTAGGAAATTATGTTTAGTTGATTTATTTTGCCTAATTGCTTAAGCTGCCTTAACTGTACTACGTGAAGCATGCTAGGTCAGTACTATCTGTTGCTTGTCTTTTTGTACTTCATTTCCGTGTACCTTCTGGTTGTGATTGCGCATTTACATTGGGACTACGGATGTGGGATTCCGGTAGCTCCCCCCCCCCTTGTTTGTTTACTTTGGGACTACGGGTTCGATTCTCGGTAGATCCCCTTGCACTTTTACTTTGGGACTGCGGGTTAGATTCCCGATAGATCCCCCTGCACTTTTACTTTGGGACTGCGGGTTCGATTCCCGATAGATCCCCCCTGCACTTTTACTTTGGGATTGCGGGTTAGATTCCCGATAGATCCCCCTGCACAATGGTGGTTGGACTACGGGACGGTATCCCGGAAGATCCTTCGGATGTACACATATGATGGACTACGGGACGGTATCCCGGAAGATCCACCGGACAGATGAGAAAAAGGGCTACAGGACGGTATCCTGGGAGACCCTCATTGTTATCATTGGTGTTGATCTGTGTTTACTCTGTGTTTATTCTGTACTCGTGTAGTTGTTATAGCCTCGTTGACTTGTCTTATCTCACTGCTGTATTTATTATTTCTGTCAGATTATTATATTGTTAAATTATTATTATTAATATATTTTGTCTCAGTAGGGCCCTGACCTTCCTCGTCACTACCCAACCGAGGTTAGGCTTGGCACTTACTGAGTACCGTTGTGGTGTACTCATGCCCTTCCTACGCATGTTTTCTATGTGCAGATCATCCAGGTACCTCCACTCAGGCGCACTATCAGTGAGGCAGGAGGACTACGGAGACTTCGAGGTAGATCTGCTGCGTCCGCAGACCGACGAGTCTCCCTCTTACTCTATCTTGAGTACTTAGTTTTCCTTCTTTCGGTTGTTAGAAATTCTGGAGTATGGAAACTTACTATACACTTCTGTAGCCTGTGTTGCCCGTGAGTTTTCGGGTTTTGGGAATTGTTTTAGGCTTGTGATATTGAGTTGTACTTGCCCAGCGGCATTCAGTACAGTTTCCTTTAGATACCTGATTTTATTTTCTCTATTTTTTTCCGCAAGTATTATATTTCCGCAGATGTTAGGCTTACCTGGTCATGGGGACCAGGTGCCGTCACGACATGTTCACGATTGGTGAACTAGGGTCGTGTCAAGCAATGAAAAGAATGATGAGCAGGCAATTGTTCCAAGAGGATCTGGGGAAATAGAGGAAGTGCCTATGGAATATGGCACTGATCAAATTATGTAGTTGTATCTTAATGTTCCACTGAAGACTCCGCTACAACATCTACATGATTTAGTTACACACAATGTGGCACCAATTGATGATGACTTAATGAGACAAAATCCTATGTAGGATGAGGAAGATGATGAATCAATAGCAGAAAACTTCAAACGGGTGGCTAGGGATGGGGATCTATCACCTACAGCTAGTGCTAAAGGAGGTAAGAAAACAAAGAAGAATCATAATAAAGAGCCAGAACAACCTTCAAGAATTATGCCCAGGAGGGCAGCTTCTCTATCTAAATGATGATCAAAACATTAATATAGAACATAAGGTCTGTGAATACAAGTAGGAATTTCCAAGGGTGATCAACATGAATAGGGAGCATAACTTTTGTGTAGTTGCATTTATGGAACCTTTTCAAAAGAAGAGATTCATTGATAGATATAGAAGAAGGTTGAATATGGAGACGGCATATGCAAATATTAATGGGCAAATTTGGTTGTTCTTTGATGCAGTGGTAGAATGGGAATTAGTGGAGGATACTGAGCAACAGGTGATTGTGAGAGTGCTTCAACATGACCTGGGGAAGCACACGATGATGACATTTGTTTATGCAAAATGTTCAGCAATTGAGAGGTTGGAATTGTGGGATCACTTGTGTTACTTAGCAAGTGATATGAATTTGCCATGGTTGGTAGGAGGGGATTTCAATGTGATATTACATGAAGATGAGAAAATAGGAGGACTACCGGTATACCTGCCTGAATATGAGGATTTTGCATTTTGTGTAAATTCTTGTGGTTTGTTTGAGCAAGGATACAAAGGAAGTCCATTTACATTGTGGAATGGGAGATCCAATGCTGCGTGTATATTCAAAATATTGGATAGGATCTTTGTGATTTTCCATTTCAGAACATGTTGCCAACTATTGAAGTTGAACATCTAATCAGAACTAGATCAGATCATGCACCATTGTTAATGACATGTGGGGAGCAGACCACCAATTTTGTCAAGCCTTTCAGGTTCTTGAACTTTTGGACTAAACATGCTACATTTATGGATGTGGTGAGGTAGAATTGGGAAGCTGATTTCAATGGGGATCCGTTTTTAACGTTCAAGCAGAAGCTCAAGAGGGTGAAGGCAGCACTGTCAAAATGGAGTAGGGAAACATTTGGTGATATCTTCAAGCAGTTGGCTATTTTGGAGGACATTGTTAGGGTGAAAGAGATGTTGTTTGAAGAAGAGCCTACAATTGAGAACAGGATTGTGCTTCAAAAGGCACAATCTGAATTGAAGAAAATACTTGAGTATTGTGAAGCATTATTGGAAACAGAAAGCTGGGATGACTTGGTTTGCTGAAGGAGATAGGAATACAAGTTTCTTTCACCATCATGTCAATGGCAAAAGAAAGAAATAACAACTGAAGAGGATCAAAAGTGTAAGTGGGGTATGGATTGAAGACCAGGAGCAATTGGCTACAGCTGCAGTGGACTTTTATCAAGAACAGTTCACAAATGAAGGTGATACATCTGACTTTTCCTTGCTCATAATGTACCTTCGATAGTCACTATGGAACAGAATTTGGAACTTAGCAGATTGCCAACAATTGAAGAGGTAAAGACAACAGTTTTTGAGCTTAGTGGGGAGAGTGCTAGTGGTCCATATGGATTCACTGGCCTGTTTTATCAAACATGCTGGGATGTTATTGGTGCTGATATACACAACATGGTGCTACACTTCTATGGAGGAGCTGCACTGCCTAAATCCATCACTCACACCAATCTAGTGTTGCTGCCTAAGAAACCTAGAGTCGAGACCTTTTTTGACTTAAGACCTATTAGCTTGAGCAACTTCATTAACAAAGTCTTGTCTATAGTGTTACATGATAGATTGAAATTTTTTTGCCTTCTCTAATATCTCCTAATCAATCCAGATTTGTGAAGGGTAGGAGTATATTTGAGAACAGCTTGTTGACTCAAGAAATTGTCACTGACATAAGGTTAAGGGGAAAGCCAGCTAATATGGTGATCAAGCTTGATATAGCTAAGGCCTATGATAGGGTTTCATGGAAGTACTTATTGCATGTACTAAGGAAGATGAGATTTTCTGAGCACTTCATCAACATAGTGTGGAACTTGGTGTCAAAAAATTGGTATTCAGTATTGGTGAATGGGCAGTCCTCAGGGTTCTTTAAGTCTACAAGGGGTGTAAAGCAAGGGGATCCTCTATCACCAGCATTGTTCATTCTGTCAGCTGAGGTACTTTCCAGGTCTTTGAATAAGCTATTTGAAGACAGGTCATTTGTGGGATTTGGAATGCCTAAGTGGTCTGATCCTTTAAACCACTTGGCATATGCTGATGATACTATAATTTTTGCTTCTGCTCATCCTCCATTCCTTGAGCAAGATTATGGCAGTGTTGGGGAACTATGAGAAGATATCAGGCCAGATGATTAACAAAGATAAGAGTTCATACTACATGTATTCAAAGATTCCTAATGGATTGTGTCAGGCGCTTGGAGCTATTACAGGATTTGCAAAAGGTAAATTCCCCTTCACATATCTAGGGTGTCCTATTTTCTACACTAGAAGGAGGAAGGAATATTATTAGGATCTTATCAAGAAAGTAAAGGCTAAATTGCATTCATGGAAAGGAAAGCTGCTGTCATTTGGAGGAAAGGCAACACTCATTACTAGTGTGTTACAAAGTATGCCAGTCCACATGTTATCAGTCCTGCATCCACCAAAAAATGTCCTGGAGCATCTTCATAAGATTTTTGCTAGGTTCTTTCGGAGCACAAAGGAAGAAGGGAGAAGCAGACATTGGGCCTCATGGCAAAATCTTTGTCTTCCTAAAGAGGAAGAGGGCCTAGGTTTTAGGTCCTTACATGATGTGTCGAGGGCATTGTTTGCTAAACTATGGTGGAGGTTAGGACCACAAAATCTTTGTGGTTTAATTTTATGCGGAATAAGTATTGCAAGAAGGAGATACCAACGGTGGTGCAGTTTAGAAGGGGGTCTAATGTTTGGAGACAAATCCTGAATGCTAGGGAAGAAGTAGAACATGAAATCCTATGGGAATTGAAGAGTGGAACAACTAATATCTGGCATGAAAATTACACTGGATTGGGTGCACTTTATCACGTATTACCTGAAGAGTTTCCAATTAATGAAGATTTTCAGGATGTGGCAGAATTACGGCAAGGTGAAACATGGGACGATCAGCTGCTAGATCAAACATTCAATGAGGAAATTGCAGAATATATAAGGCTAAATGTGCATTATGAAGGCAGTGAGGGATACTGGGATAGGCCATACTGGATGCCAACTTCTTCAGGAAAGTTCAGTGTTAGCAGTACTTGGCAAATATTAAGGCATAGGGCTGATCCTAATCAGGAATTCAAGTTAATATGGATTAAAGGCTTACCATTTAAGATATCATTCTTCTTGTGGAGATTGTGGAGGAAGAAAATATCCACTGATGACATGTGGAGGAGGCAAGGGCAAATGGTGATGTCTAGGTGTTGGTGTTGTCAGCAGCCCCAAGAGGAATCTATTGAGCATATATTTATCACAAGTCCTATTGCCTTTAAAGTATGGAACTTGTTCATGGGGGCTGCTAGAATTACTGTGCCATTGATTCAATTGAAGCAGGTTGTAAGGCATTGGTGGTATGCTCAATTTTGTCCAAAGTTAAAGCCATTGTTTCAAGCAGTTCCAGCTATCATCACTTGGGAACTTTGGAAGAGAAGAAATGCAGGTAAACATGGGGGTTCAGTGTCGACAAATAGGGTGATTCATGAGATCAATAGGACATTGCATCAACTGGCAAGGGTGAGGTATGCTTAGATGCCTAATATTCCATTGTTATGGCCAGACATAATTCAATATTTTGAAGGATATAAACCTATATTGATCACTACAAGAGTAACATGGCAAATTCCTTTTCATGGTTGGTACAAATGCAATACTGATGGAGTCTCAAAAGGAAATCCTGGTCCTAGCTCATTAGGCTTTTGTGTGAGGAATGATGAAGGTGATGTGGTGTATGCAAGGGCAGTAGACCTGGGGGTGACAACTAATGTTGTGGCTGAAGCTAAGGCTATTCTTCAAGGATTGGAATATTGTGTGGAGCATGATCTTCACCCTCTCATATTGGAGACTGATTCATTAGTGATGAAGAAAGTGATAGAAGGGGAGTGGGATCCTCCTTGGGTAATTGCAAATGATGTGAAGAAAACTATAGAGATGAAGGGCAACTTCAATGTGATCTTTCAACATGTGTTCAGAGAAGGCAACTTAGTGGCGGATTTTATAGCTAACATTATTTTTTCTTTTGCAGTTACATCTGAGTTTCACTCATTCTCTGAATTGTCTAGTGCAAGGAGGAGGTTGATTAATTTCGACAAGTCTCAAACTCCTAACCTTAGGGTTAGAATAGCAAAGAGAAAAGCCCCAGACTGATGACTTCACAGGATTGGAATATGCACATACTTGCGTGTTTCTTTTATGTCTCATTCTGTATGCTATTAAGGTACGTTCCAGTGGTATTAGCATGGTAACATGCTCATTCTGGGGGTGTTTTGATAATGTACAGGACCAATGTGATAAGCAGGTATTGGATGGTGCAATTTATTTTACTTCTGATATGTTCAAATGTTAAGGAAAAGATTGAATCTGTTATGTTGAATTTCTGGAGATTGTTGAATCATTTCTCAGTGGTATTAGCATGTCTTCATGATCAATCTGAGGATGGTTTAGCAATTTTTAGAATGATTTCTACATTAAAGGTTCGGGAAGTGAAGGATCTGAGCTTAAAAGAACATAAAATCACCCAGCTCCACAGGCTTGGTGGCGCCAGGCTAAAGCCTGATGATACCCTGGCATCGCCAGCTTAAAGCCATCCCTGGCCTGGCTTTTGCCTTGCAAAGCCTGCTTAAAGCCAGCCCCAGCCTAGCTTTTCCCTTGCAAAGCCAGCCCCAGCCTGGCTCTTTCCTTGCAAAGCCTAATTAAAGCCAGCCCCAACCTGGCTTTTGCCTTGCAAAGCTTGCTTAAAGCCATCCCTAGCCTGGCTTTTGCCTTGCAAAGCCTGCCTAAAGCCAGCCCCATCCTGGCTTTTGCCTTGCAAAGCCGGCTTAAAGCCAGCCCCAGCCTGGCTTTTACCTTGCAAAGCCTGCCTAAAGCCAACCCCAGCCTGGCTTTTTCTTTGCAAAGCCTGTATAAAGCC
This sequence comes from Nicotiana attenuata, assembly GCF_001879085.1. NCBI lineage: Eukaryota > Viridiplantae > Streptophyta > Magnoliopsida > Solanales > Solanaceae > Nicotiana > Nicotiana attenuata. The sequence continues at coordinate 307,748 of NW_017671215.1, read as the reverse complement.
AGTCCCAGCCTGGCTTTTGCCTTGCAAAGCCTGCCTAAACCAAGCTTCAAGACAGGTGTAGCCAGGCTCTATTACATGATAATATTGATGATCAACCACATGATTTATACTTGGATAGAGTTAGTACACTGCCTATGGAGATCATATTGTAGCAACATTAATGATTGGAAGACTATGATGGCTTCAATTATGTGGTGGAGATGTTTGGAATTCATTCTAGCTTATGGACTGGATACCCTGGCGCCGGGTGAGAGCTTGATAGGTGCTGCTTGGTATTTGCCACTGGCAATTGGATTCACATACACTGACAGGAGAAGGAAGCATTCAGCGGACATTGTTATAATAGCTAGTTCATTAAACTTTAGCTTTTCTATCTTTTTAGTAGCTAGTAGCTTCATGCAACTTCTATTTTGGTTTGGACATCTTGTAAGCTTTGTACCCATTTTGGGATTTTATTTATATATTAGCCACTAGGCAGCCTGCCTAGTGGTATATTTGCTAAAAAAAAAAATATTATGGCTAAGCCTGAGCTTGGATTGCCCAATGAACTCGTCCTCGGTTGGACTCTCGGTTCAAGCCCAGTCGTGAATGAAGAACAGAAAAGACGAGAAAAAACTTCAACAATAGCTAAAAGGCAGAAAATAAACTTGTATTGCTCTAATTCACATGTTATAGTATGTGTTACAAAAGAAAAACTTCCCCTTTATATACTAAGAAAGTCTCAAACTTAGTATAAGTCTAAAAAAGGTTAAAATCTTCCTTTCCCGGTAATTACTGATCCATAATCGACATCGAGCAAGATCCACACCGTAATATCCAGTTGAGCGCGAGTATCACGACCCTTTATCCGTCATGCATAACCATTCACCGTGACTCCCGAGGTCTTAGAACGCATTCTTGCTCCCGGGGCGCATCGCTTTACCATACCCGAGGACTTGCACATCGTTCACTCTTCCTGGATCTCGATACAAAGGGTCTCGTGCATCCGTGCCCTCCCTCCGTTTTCTCATCAGGAAATCGGGGTAGGGGTCACCCCGACTTTACCCGTACACAGATTATCTCGTCATTTTCCGGAGAGTAGGTTTACCGAAACAATGGGAAGCGATAGGTGAACCCCGATTCCTTCCTCCATACGTTACACCAGAAATGACGGGTCAACGAAACGTCCCATTAGTCGCATCGTTCTGACTTCAGAAACGTGTCACCTGCCGGTTGACTGTTCCCGAATGCGAAGCGTCGCGCACTAGTTGTTCTTCCTCTATATAAGCTTTGATCCTGTTTCACTTCTTCCACTTTTCGATTCCAGAACTTACCCTCGAATTCTCTAATTGCTTTTAACTCCTCCAAATCTTCATACATCGCTCCTTAAACATTGATATCTTCATCTTCAATTCTCATACATTCTCTTTATATCTTCAACCCATACTTTCATACCTTCATCCCATATTCAAATCTTCATATTTTCCAGATTATGATGGCAAAAACTTCCAAGTCAGTGCCTCAGCAAACTGCTCCTTCATCTTCCAACCCGGCCACGGATGCCGAGGTGGCCGTTCTCGAGGTGGCTCAAGACCCGCCTTGCAGAGCTTCAGACTGGGGGCTGCTCTATTGGTAACGATTTCAACGTCGAGAAGGCCCATAGTCAACAGGACCGAGGTGAGGGTGCGTGGAGATACATATGCTCCATTACTGAGAAGACACTACCCACAGTTCGGGTAGACTGTAATTGGGAGGGCAAGGAGGTGGTCGTCCCCGTGCCAACAATGATAATACTGCTCACGTGGAGAGGTACTTGAGTGTTTACACTTACCCCTTCACGCTTACCCCGGTAGACCCCATAGTTCTCAATTTCTATTAAAGGTACGAGGTATGCTGTCACTACCCAAACAAGTATCCATGTACATGACATCTGTCTACAAGCCTCAAAGAGTAGATAAATACCATAAAGGTCGCGATAGGGCCCCGCTATACCAATCAATACATGTCCAACTCATACTGACCAAATAAGCAACTCTGGAGCAAGGGGAGCACACCAACACCTTCCGCTGAGCTGATAGACTACTTGGAGGACTCTCAACCTGTCTATCGGGACCTGCGGGCATGAAACACAATGTCCCCAGGAAAAAGGGACGTTAGTACAAATAAAGTATCAAGTATGTAAGGCAGGAAAAGCCGTATACAATAGACATGAAAGAAACATGGAGTAAAGGACTCAACCTGTAAGTCTGAATAACTCTATGAATCATGAAACATTTACAATGTCATGCATATGTGTATAAATATCATACAATGCATAGGTATATGCGTACATAACATCATCAAGCCTCTGAGGGCATCCCATCATATCATCTCGGCCACTATGGGCAAAATCATCTTCATATACCAGTTGATCAGGTGGTGGTGCGTATATAACGCCGTAACCTTTTCTCATATCCCATATACATATAATATATGCGTATATAATGCCATCTAGTCATGGGTCAATGTACATATATAAATGAATGTAATGCATAAGAAGTAACATAATAAAATTTCTCGGAATGTCATAAGATCAATATGCCTTCGAATAAACTTTATCAACTTACGTATTTTTTGAGACCCATGAACAGACGATATAATAATAGGACACATGGGGAATCAAGAACATAGGCAGCCCTAGTACTTCTATGAATAGAGTCATTTATGAATGTTGCGCAGTTTGCTCGTTTCATTTGTATCATATGGATCATGCCAAAACAAAAGAAGGGATAGCCTTAACATACCTTTATTGCTTGGCCAGCGATAGCTCACGAGTTCAAGCACACTCTACGAATGATAATCTACATGGTATAAATGGTTTGGATCACAATTGAATCAATAAACCAAGAATTGGATTCACTACGACATTTTATCGAACACTTAGGGTGCATAAGCTTCATATCATCCTATAATGGCAATTCAACAGTACTAGATCTTCTCCTCTACTCACAACACAACCACCATCACAAACAACTATACTTCATAATTTTCAGCCATAAGATACCTTAAGAGACCACTCAAAATCGTTCAACAACTACAACACTTCATCAATAACCAAATTATGATCCAAATGACCTCAAATACATTGAGAAGAGTATGATATTACCTTGAACAACAAGGATAACAACAAATATACATATTTATAACTATATTCCAGCCCTTCAACACAACCAAATTCTCCTCAAATACACAACAAGAACCTTTATTTCTACCTCAACAAGAATTTAAAGTGGATTTCTCCAAGTTGAAGATAAACTTATCTAGAAGGATTGTTGAATTCTTACCTTAATTATTTGAAGAAAAGGGATAGGATGAGCTGGAGATAAGCCTTCCCAACACCTTTACAAATAAAACCTCCAAACCAAGAGGAAAATTACAAGATAATTGCCTTAAAGAGGGCTGGCCATATGGTGCTATTGTAAGGAGCTTCTAATTGCCTAAGATGGTGCTTATAGGAATTGTATATGTACAACATCTCCTAAAATGACTTTCTTCTCTTTTATGATTTGATTTATATCACTTTTAATGAGGTATGGATGTCTCTTTATCATAGTGGGTTGTGGGTCCCGCTTTATGTGATTACTTTTCCAACTAGTCCCCTAAATATGCCACCTAGCTACATAAATTATCTAGTCACTATTAGGCTTGATTAATACTCCCATTTGCCGCCACATAGAGATGGTATCTCCACTAATTTCTTAGGCACAAATTCCTAATTAGTTTGTTAATCTCCCACTAAAACCATTAATTAACCCATTACCCACATAATTAAGTAATATCCTAATTTACTTAAAATAGTAATCTATTTTAACATACTTTATACGCCTTACTATCATGGTCATGTGGTATAGTACTAGTCCATAGATACGGGGTATTATAGCTTGGACCGTATTTTATCTCAAAATGTCAAACTTTGAGGAAACTCATTTTCTTCGATTCGCTTACCCTCTCACCTTCACGAATTTACTTATCACTTGTTTGAAATAGAATAATATTTATAACCTCAAAATAATCTTGTCCTTGAATTGATGTAGATTATCTTACAACTAATCCAACGTACAATTCTATGGGGTGTAACATCGTCATAATACTGCAGAGTGTAACAATCGACATAATACTATGAGGTCTAACATCATTCCCCCCATTTGGAACATTCGTGCTCGAATGTTGATTGATGCACTTATCGGCCTCATAACCGGATAGCTCTTACAAATGGTTTTAATACTATCCTTGCCATTTAGGCAACTGTTCTGTGAATAATTCCAAAGTCTAGGGCATGCCCGCCTTTAGGCCTCTTTCTCACACCATGGCCTGTGGTCGGAATACTTCCAATCTCGTAACTCTTGCTACCTTCTGTCATGCAGCCTGTACGACTTTTTCCTTGTATGTGCGCCTATGCGACTCTTCCCTGCAGCTTTTAGCCAATCTCTAGGCCTCACTTTGGGAACATATACAGAACTTGACAAGATGTCCCTCTGGGCATTTATAGTTGTACTGAAGTTCTTCGCTCGGTACTTTGTTGAACTTATGACTATTGTTATATCTTGTTTCATAGCCTTGGTTATCTTTCCTTATGCCTTTACTACATCTAGGTAGGTCATACTATATCCTAACTCCTACTTCGATTTATTATTACCGAGGTTTGCTACCCAACTCCGGGTTACTTTCTCGCTGCTTATCATATATGTATAAATCTAAGTCCTTAATGCTTCCTCATTAATGTTCATCTTAAGAATGACAGCATGATCTCATCTCATACTGTTGAACTTTTATCCATCTATTGTTGATTCACCTTAATATTGATCTATAATCTACCACTGATAACTTGACCTCTTATGTAACACTGCCGCTAGGTCTCACGTCTCATCGGGGAACATCTGAAGTGATTAGACTGATCCACCTAGGGGTGATACTATACTTCCATAATTGTAGTTCATTGCATCCTAATGTGATTCACCTTATGTGGGTATTTTAATCATGTACAATTCATGAAATCCCCCTCTTCTTTTTCCAAATCATTACTCAATCGAAGGCCCAAACGTCATCCTTTATCTATCACAATTACACCCTTATTCTACTACTAGGGAAACATTCCATCTCTTCTAAATGCTACTATTCTTAGACTCTGTTGAGTTCATTCAGGCTATACTGAGCTTTCTATAACTTAGAGAAACCATCAGCTCTCTTGTTTTCATGGGCTTAATCCCGAGGACTTATCTATTCTCGTCACCTTCTCACGCGCCTTTTCTTATCCTTACTCCTGTCTTCCTAAAACCTTGTCGCTCTACCATACTTTACCTTGCGACCTACACATATGTATTTATACTACTCGCAACCTTCCTTCAACTTGCTTGCACCATATATTTTCTTATGTTATTCTAGAACATCAAGCGAGACATCACATCATCTCTAACTCTTCTTTACTCTCTTAACTAGACCTCTCGGAAGCTAGAAACCATAGGCTGGAAGATATGCCACTAATGACACCGCTATCATTCCTGGATACTGAATCCCAGCGCTTCTAGCCCTCTATCTGTAGTATGGATTATGCACAACCTTCTGCACCTGTGTATCTCGTACGTCGTTCACCTTTACCTTACTTACCTTAAAATCTCACATTGTATCTTCTATCTCTTTCATAACCCCCCTTCCACATAGGTATAATTCACATCCACAACTTGAAACTCTCATATAATACTTGCACCTCTGGTGCATACACAATCCGGTGAGAGCTCCATACTGACTTCTTATGAGGCTGGTAGTCTTCTAACTGGCTTTATCTTAGTTCCCACACATGTCAGAATTTTTGTGCAACTCATATGATCTCGAATATTACTTTTGGTTTCACTTCCCGCTTATTAGCTACGATATGTGCCACTTTCTTATGGAGTGCATACAATGTTGCAGTGAGACTGCTATTACAAGACCATTTCTTCTTCAAGTTACTATGCTTAGGTTGAAGCCTTCTTCCTTATTTCCTTAGCTAATCTTTTGTTGTAGTACTTGGGGGACACCCTCCGACTCTTGTAAAGTTGCGAGCCTATTAAATTGTTTACCAGACGGATTTTTGTTTGATGTCCTTCCTCGCCTATAATTATTCTTAGTTACTTACCTCCACGCTCATGTGCTCGTACGGTTGCTTCTGAACTAAAGTTTTGAATGTCTTCCCAGTAGGACTCTCTTTTATTTCCGCAACACTATACAGTACCTTTAACTACCCCAGCTCCTATCTGAATATTTCTCAAGGGTCACGATGTCATATCTGCGAGACTGAATTCCCTATGTTGGGGTTCACTATGTTTATCTTGCATGATCTATTGATTTATCTGTAACCTCTTGTCTAGCCATAACTAGACTCTTCCTGAATCAACTACTAACAACTCGTTGGTCCATTCTCATATCTTTATTCCGCGTAATCTCTCTTGGGTTATTTTCTTTGTCTTAACTTACCTTTTTCACTATCTCCTTATGTATCAAGTGTTCATTTACACTTATTTATCAATAACATCCTGGGAGAAACCCTTACTGCCTCTCCCCGGTGTTGTACTTACATAATATTGTGGAGTCGTAACATATCTGTAAGATTTGAATAAGTGTAATCTCATCCGTTACTTATTTTTGTTGCATTCTTCCTTTACCATTCCATAGTTACTAGCACCACTTAACTCTGACTTAATGCTATATCACTCCATTTTCCCCCCTTTGGGGAGTACTAATATTTAGTGCTACGATGATCTACCTATAGATGTTTTACCTCTTCATCTTTAGCGTCATTTCACATCATCGATGACCCTTACTCGCCTTGCGGTGATCCTTCTGTACAAAGGATAACGAAATTCCTTACTCACGAGGATGACACCTAGTGTAACTGACACACATAGTACCTTCAGCTTAACTTTACTCACATTGCTTGCTTTAGGGAAGCGTCTTCCTGAATAACCTTTTAAGGTTATTATTCTGTCGTCCATTCTATTATCACTAGAACGCAATCTCTGAAATTCTCATGATGCCGACTATTATCAAATCACTCAGTCCCTAATCCATGTTTAGTTTATCTTGTTCACCAGCCCATACTGATTTCTATTACTCTGGGGTCTAATTTTTCCTTCTGGTAGTCGCGTTGGAGTCACAAATGTATTTCTCGAAATGAGGATATGACTTTATGGCCTATACTCTTTTGTTGTCTCAAGGCCTGTCACCTCTCGTATTTTCCTTCACTTGACTATAGATTCTGTAATACTGTCATTTTTTTATCTACAGTTGTTATCCATGTATCACACCTTACTCATAATGTTTTATTATCTCTCTTCTTGTTTCCCTGCTCATATTTCTGTCTATCACTTTATTCTGAAAACTTCAACAAGACATTCTTTTTGCTTTTAACTCGCCTTGCTCCGTCCACTGGCTCTTCGGGTTGCCTAACATTCTCTCTCTACTAGGGATGGGAGGCACACTAAGGTAATATTTATCTTCCAGGCTTCCAGTGCCTATCTTTGTAATTTTTTTTGAGCATTCTAGTACTCATATCTAGCTATACTATTCTAGAAGGTAGCTCAAAATGCTTATATTTTTCTGCTTGAATTGTAAATACTGATAATCTTCATTAATTGGGCGCCTCGTACCCATCTTCACCTTGCTTCTTTTACTTGTTGAAACTGGTATCTACCTTTTGAATCTCTCATTGCTTTTCACCATATGGGTAGATAGATATTCTTCCCTTAAGGCTCCTTATCAAGAAGCTTACACGTCTTAGTACACATGTTCTGCTGAAGACCTCACATTTATCCATCATAGGAATGATACAAAATCGAGTTCCACTAATCCAACTCTTCCACAACCACATGCAATCTCTTACCAACTATCTTTGGATATAGGTATCGTCTTATAACAAATAAAATAGAATTTAGGAATTTGAATTCTTACAAGTGAGCTCTACCACACGATCTAGAGTAAGAAGAAAGAGTGACAGTCCTAAATGCCCTGCAGCCTCCTGCTTATAAGTGTGTTGCACAACACACCCATAAACAAGACTCTACTAGACACGACTTGTAGTCTCCCTATGATAGAACTGCTCTGATACCACTTTTGTTACGACCCAAACCAATGGGCTGCGACGGGCACCCGGTACCTTACTCAAACGAGTACCAAAGTAACGTATCTTTCGTGTTATATTATCATAGGTAAATGAACCAGAAAGGATGTCATGAGATAACTAGAATAAAGCATGAGGGAATACTCGACATAGGATGACCCAGCATGATATACCGACTTATACATATGACGTACGGGCCTATAAGGCCGGCATGATCCTTTATATACTCAAAACATAGGCCGACAAGGCCATACAAGTATTCATATACATGAAATCTATCTACAAGAATCTAAGAGTAGATAAATACCATAAAGGCCGAGACAGGGCACCGCCATACTAATCAATACATGTCCAAATCGTACTGACCAAATAAGCAACTCCGAGCAAATGGAGCGCACCAACACCTTCCGCTGAGCAGATAGCCTACTTGGAGGACTCTCAACCTATCTATCAGGACCTACGGGATTTGAACGCAGCATCCCTAGGCAAAAGGGACGTTAGTACAATTAAAGTACCGAGTATGTAAGGAAAGAAAAGCCGTATACAATGAAAGAAACATTGAGTAAAGGCAACCTGTAAGTCTAAATAGCTCTGTGAATCATGAAACATTTATAGTGTCATGCATATGCGTATAAATGTCATACCATGCATAGGTATATGCGTACATAACATCATCAAGCCTTTGAGGCATCCCATCATATCATCTCGGCCACTATGGGCAAAATCATCAACATATACCAGTTGATCATGTGGTGGTGCGTTTATAATGTCGTAACCTTTTCCCATACCCATATACATATAATATATGCGTATATAACACCATCTGGTCATGGGTCAATGTACATGTATAAATGAATGCAATGCATAAGAAGTAAGTTAATAAGATTTCTCGGAATGTCGACCAATATGCCTTCGGATAAACTTTATCAACTTAAGTATTTTCTAAGACCCATGAACATACGATATAATAATAGGACACATGGGGAATCAAGAATATAGGAAGCCCTAGTACTTCTATGAATAGAGCCATTTATGAATGTTGTGCGTTTGCTTGTTTCGTTTGTATCATATGTATCATGCCAAAAGGAAAGAAGGGATAGCCTTAACATACCTTTATTGCTAGGCCAGCGATAGCTTACGAGTTCTTGCGCGCTCTACGAATGATAATCTACATGGTATAAATGGTTTGGATCACAATCGAATCAATAAACCAAGAATTGGATTCACTGCAACATTTTATCGAACACTTAGGGTGCATAAGCTTCATATCATTCGAAAATGGCAATTCAACACTACTAGATCTTATCCTCTACTCACAACACAACCACCATCACAAAAAATTATACTTAACAATTTTCAGCCATAAGATACCTTAAGAGACCACTAAAAATCATTCAACACCTACAACACTTCATCAATAACCAAACTATGATCCAAATGACCTCAAATACATGGGAAGAGTATGATATAACCTTGAACAATATGGATAACAACACATATACATATTTATAACTATATTCCAGCCTTTCAACACAACAAATCCTCCTCAAATACACAACAAGAACCTTTATTTCTACCTCAACATGAATTTAAAGTGGATTTCTCCAAGTTGAAGATAAACTTATCTAGAAGGATTGTTGAATTCTTACCTTAATTATTTAAAGAAAAGGGATTGGATGAGCTGGATAGAAGCCTCCCAACACCTTTACAAACAAAACCTCCAAACCAAGAGGAAAATTGCAAAATAATTACCTTAAAGAGGCTGGCCATATGGTGCTATTGTAAGGAGCTTCTAATTGCCTAAGTGGTGCTTATAGGAATTGTATATGTATAGAAGCTCCTAAAATGACTCCTTTCCCTTTTAAGATTTGATATATATCACTTTTAATGAGGTATGGATGTCTCTTTATCATAGTGGGTTTTGGGCCCCACTTTATGTGATTACTTTGCCAACTAGTTCCCTAAATATGCCACCTAGCTACAAAAATTATCTTGTCACTATTAGGCTTGATTAATACTCCCATTTGCTGCCACATGGAGATGGTATCTCCACTAATTTCTTAGGCAGAGATTCCTAATTAGTTTGTTAATCTCCTACTAAAACTATTAATTAACCTATTACCCACATAATTAAAAATATCCTAATTTACTTAAAATACTTATCACTTTTAACATACTTTATACACCTTACTATCATAGTCATGTGGTATAGTACTAGTCCATAGATATGAGATATTATAGCTTGGACCGTATTTATCTCAAAATGTCAAACTTTGGCGAAACTCATTTTCTTCGATTCGCTTACCCTCTCACATTCACAAATTTACTTATCACTTATTTGAAATAGCATAATACTTATAACCTCACCTTGAGCTGATGTCAATTATCTTATGACTAATCCAACGTACAATAGTACGGGGTGTAACATCATCGTAATACTGTAGAGTGTAACATCAATGTAATACTGTGAGGTGTAACATGTTCCTTGGGAATATCCACCCGTCCTTTTAGAGGAACATAATCCTTCTATGATACTTCGTGAACAACAGCGTATCACCTTGGTTCACCCTCAACTATCTGCTTCGTCTATACAGTCCCCGAATCTTTAGAGGGGGTTGATCAAGCTCGTTCGCTGATCAAGCAAGGCTCTATTCTTGAGCATCGATAAGGACCGAGATCAAGGCTAGCAGGGGAGGTTCGTTCGGGTGAAAATCGAAGGCCTCATCCCTTCTGAATTTATGCTATTCAAGTGGAACACATCTCGTAAATTTTTTCCTTCTCGAGTATTTGTAATTTCCCTTTAATCTTTGTCTCATTAACTGTGTCTATTGTCGTGCAGCCGTTACCCAAGTTCCTAATGCAGTTCCCTGCTTTAAGGAGTGGATCGAGGAGATCTTCAAACAGATGCCGTACTCTGAGCACGCATGGCGTAAGATCTCAAAGGGAAAATGGGAGGACCATTTCCATGGTCAGGTTATTTCCCAAACGATTACCTTCATACCTTTAGCTTTCACATTGCTAAGCCTTTTTTTTTCTTATAGGTTAGCCTAAGACTACCGAACTCAGGACGTTGGATGAGGATGAGGATCCGTCCTCGCTTGCCGAACCCTCTACTACGAAACAGTCCAGGGTTGCTGCAAAGGAAGAAAAAAAGAAGAAGAAAAGGAATACCTCGGGCTCCCTGAATCGAGGCGAAGAAGAAGAAAGTGACCATCAGGGTCCAAAAGAGCAAAAAGAGTACCAATCTAGGGTACCAGACTGTAATTCCCTCTACTGGCTCAGGGATTATCCCGAGGAAGACGACCTTGAGTTCATTTCTCATGGGTCGACCTTCAACGAGGGGGAGCAGGCAGTGTCTGGGAAAGGTGACCAAGAGGACGATCCCCCTCAAGCTCGGGAACCAGAGGGAGAGACGGAGGCCGTGACTTACCGAGAAGCCGCTCTTGTTCCGAAGGAGGTAGCCAGTGTCATTGACATCGTGGAGACGCCATCCTATACTGAGTCTATGCTCGAGGAGGCTCAAGCAGGCAAAGAGAAATCAAGAGAGATGGCGCAGGGCTCGGATGATGCCCTCAACACATTCTTTGATGGCATAGATATGGCCGCACTAGAGGACCTTTCTAGGCTTGGTCACTTGGAGGTCCTAAAAAAGATGTGCCATCAGGAGAGGGCGGTCCGATTTCGAGCCCAAAACTAGTGAAGCAATTCCGTGCTCCGAGCATGGACCCCGAGCATAAGAGAATGATCGTTTTCACAATCCCGACGGACGCGCGGGTCTTGTCCGCTCCGGTACGCGTAGCCAGCTACCTTCAATTCTTGGTGACCGAGGAGGATCCGGCAAAGATGGACAAATTGGGAATGTGGAGCCTCTTCAATGAGGCACAACATGCGTTGAACAGGGTAAGGCGTTTTACCCCTCGTACCCCTTTATGAATATTGCTTGGCTTTAGACTTGTTATAATAACTTCATTGTTTTTCAGGCTTCAGTACTTCATCATGAAAGCTTCCTTCGGTCTTACTTGGAGGAAGGACATGGCTCTCTTTGAGCAACAGGACGACGAGGCTCTCAAGGACCTCCCAGTTCTACAAACCGAGATGGAAAAATCTTAGAAGGAGGCTTCGTCCTTGAAGCAGGAGCACGATGATCTAGTCGAGAAGGTAAGGATCTTTAAGGCTAAAAATGAGAAGCTGGTCGTGGTGAATAACAACACAACTTCGTAGGTCCAAGAGAAGATAGACCTGATTGACCAGCTTCGGACTGAGATGGATGAGGTCAAGGCCACGACCGAGGTGTGGAAGGGCAGGATGGACATGCTAGCTTCGAAAAAAGAAGTTGCCAAAGCAGAGCTGGCATCGGCCGAGAACCGACTCAGGGTGACAAAGGACAAAGCCGATAAATAGTCTCAACTAAATGATGATCTCCGGGCACAACGAGCTCAGCCGTCACGGAACGGGATGCCCTCGGACAAGAATATGCCGCAATGAGGTCCAAGTTGGATTCAACCTCTTATAACATCGAGGAAATATTGGCCCAGTATAAGGGTGATGTGTTGGTAGCCAAGGCCCACTTAAAGATGAAGACCTAGTACATAAAGTGGTTATCCCGGTGAGAGTCCCTCAAAAAGATCCATTCCCGAGGTTTTGACTTGTCGGCCGAGATTGAGGAAGCGAAGAGACTTGAGGCCGAGGCAAAGGAACTATATGAGCCTGAGGGTCCCGAAGGCTCTTAGGGTTCTAAAGGTTCCGACGGTTCTGGCAACAAGTCGAGCCCAAGTGAAAACCAGGTGTAAATGCCTTCGTTCTTTTTTTTCTTTGTGCATTTTCTTTTTTGTATATTTTGAGGCCCTTTTATCGTGGCTTTGTAAATATTTTTGGAATATATAAAAAAATTCCTTTCCTGGAAATATCATATCTTTAACAGCATCGATTTTATTTGCGTATCATTTTTAATGCCTTAGCATAAAATCAAATGTAGTCTAAAACATCCGTTCCACGGAGGCCCAAATTATTTCGATGGCGATTCCGGATTACTTGTAGCTTCAAGTCTTCGATAAAACCGAAGGCCTTTAAGATGCTTAAGTATCTTAGATGATGTCTCTGCCGAGGGTAACCTTTTAATATGTTTCGATTTTCAGTAAGAGCCTTACTTTCTAAGTATGGACTCCAGACGTCTCCAAGCCATTTTCAGGGTGGTCGTAGCCTTTCGTATTCGGACACTGCCCAATAAGGCTTGGTGCCTCCTGGATTTGATAGCCTGGGTCGTCCGAATTTTTATCTGATGACAGTCCCCGAGTAGGGGTATCCCGTGGGCTTCAGGATCCAGGATCAAAGAAGTAAAATGCGTAGTAATAAAGTGTAACGGAAATATAAATTTCTTTCATTACTTAATATGTAAGGTACATGATCGGAGGCTTAAAAGCCTTGTGCCGTGGCTAAAGTGCATTACGTGGACACGGTTCACATGACCGTTTGACCCTTACAATGAATCCTAACCACCAAGCCTTAGCTTTTGACACATAAAATTTTCTTTCCTCTTGCTTACGATCTTAATCTAGGGGTAATGGACCCCAGTATTCGAGGCCGAACTTGTGAGGGCTCGCATACTGTTGATCTGATGCCAACGATCACTAATTCCGGTTTAGATCTAGTATTTAAATCTAAGGTAGCACGTTTTATCGTTGCCTCGTTAAAAACCTTGCCAAAAACCCATTTCGAGACAAAACCAGTTCAAGGGAAAAAGCGTGCAACTCGTGATTTCAGTCCTAATAGGCACATCCGCCCCTGGCTGAGTACCTGCATACATTTTTCCATAATGTAACTAAATTAAAAGGGAGTTAAGTCCGTACCTTAGCAGTAGTGCTGTTTTAGGTATGCCTCATTCTAGTTGTTTGGTAGTTGTACACCATTTTCTACTTCGAGTTTATATGAGCCTTTGTCGGTTATTCAGACAACTCAATACGACCCTTCCCAATTCGGGCTTAGTTTCCCTTCACTCGTGTTCCTGGAGTGTAGTTTTACCTTTCTCAATACCAAGTCCCTGACTTGAAAGTGTCGGAGGCTAGCTCTTCGGTTGTAATATCTTTCTATTCGCTACTTCTGGGAGGCCAACCGGACTAGGGAGGCCTCCTGTCTTTCATCCAATAGTTCCAGGCTCGTGATCATGGCCTTGATGTTTGACTCTTCGATAGCATACTGGAACCCGAGGCTCGATTCCCCTAACTCGACTGGTATTAAGGCTTTGACTTTTTAGACTAAAGAAAATGGGGTGGCCCCGGTGCTCAATTTCGAAGTCGTACGGTACTCCCACAATCCTAATAGGCACATATGCCCCTTGCCGAGTACCTGCATACATTAGTCCATTATTTAACAAAATTAAAATGGAGTTAAGTCCGTACCTTAGCAGTAGTACCATTTTAGGTGTGCCTCGTTCTAGTTGTTTGGTAGTTGTACACCGTTTTCTACTTTGAGTTTATATGAGCCTATTTCGACAACTCGATACGGTCCTTCCCAATTCAGGCTCAGTTTTCCTTTGCTTAGGTTCTTGGAGTGTAGTGTTACCTTTCTTAATACCAAGTTCTTGACTTGATAGTGTTGAAGGCTGGCTCTTCGATTGTAATATCTTTCTATTCGGTGCTTATGGGAAGCCAAACGGACCAGGGTGGCCTCCCGCCTTTCATCCAATAGTGCCAGGCTCGTGATCATGGCCTCGCCGTTTGACTCTTCGGTAGCATACTGGAACCTGAGGCTAGGTTCTCCTAACTCGACTGGTATTAAGGCTTCGGCTCCGTAGAACAAAGAAAATGGGGTGGCCTCGATGCTCGATTTTGAAGTCGTACGGTATGCCCAGAGGACTTCAGGCAAGTTTTCCTTCCATTTTCCTTTCGAACTGGTCAACCTTTTTTTTAGGTTTTGGAGTATAGTTTTGTTCTTCGATTTCGCCTGCCCATTCTCACTAAGGTGATAAGGCGTTGATAGTATCTTCTTGATCTTGTGATCTTCGAAAAACTTACTCACCTTGTTGCTGATGAATTGTTTTCCGTTGTCGCAAACGATCTTGGCAGGTATCCCAAATCGACATATTATGTTATCCCAGATGAAGTCAATGACTTCTTCTCTCAGACCTTCTCGAATGCCTAGGCCTCGACTGTAACGACCTGACCGGTTGTTTTACTTTCGGGATCCCCGTTCCCCTAATTAAGACTCTCCGTATATGCATTTACTATCTTATGACTTGCGGGGATGGTTGTCTTAGGATTGGAAGGGTTCGGGTTGAAATCGGAACACTTAGTTCCTTATTAGTAGCCTATAATGGTTAAGTTTGACTTGAGTCAACATTTTGAGTAAACGACCTCAGAATCGGGATTTGACGGTCCCAATAGGTTCGTATGATAATTTTGGACTTGGTTGTGTCTTCGGATCGGGTTTCGAATGACCCGGGAGCGTTTCGACGATTAATGTTAAAAGTTGGTGCATTGAAGGTTTTCAAGTTCGTTAAGTTTGATTTAGAGTAGGCTTTGGTGTTATCGAGGTCCGTTTGGGATTTCGAGCCTAAGAATAGTTCTGTATCGTGATTTAAGACTTGCACTCAAAATTTGGCATCATTCCGAGTTGATTTGATAGGAATCGGACACGGAAGTGTTTTTAGAAGTTTTTGAGTTTCATGTCGAATTCATGCAATTTGGCATCTGATTCGTAATTCTAGATGTTATTTTGGTGCGTCGATTGTGTGAACGAGTCTGTATTATGTTTTTGGATGTGTGAGTGTAATTGGATGGGGCCACAGGAGCCCCGGCAAAACGGATTGAAATCAGACTCGAAATTGGACATGGGCAAACTGCTGGGGCTTTAGTTCTGGTGCTATCGCACCTGCGTGGAATTAGCCACAGGTGCAAGCTCGCAGAAGTGAGCCAATGATTAGAGAAGTGGCCTGGGAGTGGGCTGGCCAGTGTCCGTAGAGGCGAAGCATTTTTTGCATAAGCGAACTCGCTTCTGCAATGAAAGGACCGCAGATACGGAGGGAAGCAGCATGGCCATGGTCGCAGGTGCGTGAGGCGAGCCGCAGAAGCGGGATCGCAGATACAGAACTTGGCCGCATGTGTGAACAGTCGGTGGGTCATGCGTGTTCCACAGATGCGGACAATAGACCGTAGGAGCAGCCCCGCAGAGCAGCGATGCTTCCGCACGTGCGAAAGCTCTAGGGGCTGTGAGGGTGTATTAATGTCGGACTTAGGTTCTTTTTCTCTCATTTTCACTTGGGGTGGTCGACTGTGGAGCTTTTGGAGAAGGATTTTTAACCTATCATCGTGAGGTAAGTAATTACTACTTAATGTGAGTTTAATATGTGGATTTCGGGTATATTCTTAACATGAAAATTGTAGAAATTATGGGTTTAGTTGAAAAACCTAGATTTTGATAAAAATGGGATTTGAACACGAAAATGATTATATAATTAAGTAGAAATTATATATTTAGTTTCGTGAGGTAATGGGTAACATTTATCTTCAAGAATTTTCAGAATTCGGGCACGTGGGCCCGGGGCTAATTTTTAGGAATCATCCAATTTGGGTTGGGTAATTACTCTAACAGCTAAATTATAAAATTTTGAGTATATATTGATTAAATTATATAATATTTGACTAGTTTCGGATTATTCGAAATCGACTTGGGGCTTTTAGAGCGGACTAGTGTACCGAAAGTGAGCTTGGGAATGAGGTATGTCTCTTGCCTAACCTTGTAAGAGGGAACTCAGCCCCTTAGGCGTGTCTTGTTGTGTGTTACTTGTGTGGGGAGATACGTACGCACGAGGTGACGAGAGTCCATGCGTAGCTATATTCCGTGATATGTCCTGGTAGACTTAGATTCACATCATGTTTTTAATTGTACTGTTGTGTTTATCATGCGTATTAATTGTCTTGATTAGAGCTGGGACTATGGATTTAAAGTTGCAATTATCGACTTAGCCTTCCTATTTCGGAAATTGAGGAATTCTTAATAAAATATTAAAAATCCATGTCTTCTCGTCTCGCAAGTACTTCCACGAGCGTTGTAAATTTCTGAACTCTAATGGGATCGGGCCGTTCGCCTCGGCAGTATTATAACACCACTCTTATGGGATCGGGCCGTTCACCTTGGCAGTATGATAACACCACTCTAATGGAATCGAGCTGTTCGCCTCGGCAGTATGATAACACCACTCTTATAGGATCGCCTCGGCAGCATGATAACAACACTCTTATGGGATCGGGTCGTTCGCCTCGGCAGCATGATGGTAGCACTATTCATATGGGATCGGGCCGTTAGCCTCGACAACTTCGTGCTTAATAATCGAAACGGGTTCCAGTTTGGGTATAATTGAGTTAGGGCCTTCATGGCCAATTATAAGATTTTGGTTATGTGATACGGACTCCTGTTGTATTTAGTGTAGTTTCTTTTATTTATTTTGTTGATACATATTGTATGACACCATGTCTACTTTATGCACCTTTATTATTATTGGCCTCTAGTAAGTGTCAAGTCAACCCCTCGACACTACTTCTTCGAGGTTCGACTAGATATTTACTGGGTACGCGTTATTTTCCGTACTCACACTACACTTATTTACTGATGTGCAGGTACTGATACAGGTTCCACGAGTGGTCACATGGGCGTGTAGTCGATCATCTACGGAGACTTAGTGGTGACCTGCTTGACTTGCTAGGATCCGCAGCACCTGAGTCTCCTTCCACCTTATTTAGTATTCCTGTATATTACTTTCGGACAGTAGTTTTTTAGTAGTTTTGCATATTCCCTAGATTGTTCATGTACTTGTGACACAGTGTTTTGAGGATTTGTAGCACTTATGCACTGCTGTACTTTTCATTTCTATCACCGCAGAAGTATGTACTTGTTATGTTGGTATTTTGTTTAAAAAGATTAGCCACAGTTGCATGAAATCTAGTTTAAAGTGTTCTCTATAAAGGAAAACTTCCATATTAAAATTGTTAAAAAGGGGTAAATAAATTTGTAGTCATACTTGTGGGCTTGCCTAACAGCGGCGTTAGGTGTAGTCTCGACCTATTACGGATTTGGGTCGTGGCATCTTGGTATACAAGCTTTAGGTTCACATAGGTCTCGCGAGTCATGAGCAGGCCTAATAGAGTCTTGCGGATCTATGCGGAGACGTCTGTGCTTATCTTCGACGGCCTATAGGGTGTTATGAAACCTCTCTTTCTTCATCTCCTATCGTGAAATTTATGTTGTGCTAAGTATCTCCCACAGATGGTGAGAACGCGCGCGGCAAATGTACCCAACCGTGGAAGAGATGCTCCCCTGTTGCTAGAGGCTGAGGCCGAGGGAGGGCTCCAGCTTCTGCCAGAGGACGAGAGGCATCCTAGAGTTGCTCCAATTGTGCCACCAGTAGATCTAGTGGAGGATCCTATTATTGAGGAGCAGGGTAAGGTACCTGCAGTTGAGCCAGCACCAACAGATTTCATGACTGCGCTGGGATTCCAGGAGATCATGGGCCGTATGTTGCGGTTCATGGACTCTGTGACGCAAGCTGGTTTATTACCAGTGGACCCTGCCATATCTCAAGTGGGAGGGGGAGCAACGACGCCTACCGCTCAGGCTCCAGGGCACGTCGCTGCCGTTTATTAGACCCTAGGTGCACTACCTGCGGGTGGAGCCCAGCCTGTTGCAGCAGCTATGCCAGAGGCTGTACCAATCGCGACAGTTGATCAGCAGAAGCGGCTGGATAGATGGACTAGACTTCGCCCCCTACATTTGGGATTGAATGATCAGAGGACCCCCATAATTTCATTGACCGATGCAAGGATAGGCTTCGAAACATGGGGATATTGGAGTCCAACGGGGTGGACTTTGCCACTTTTCAGCTTAAGGGCAAGGCTCGCAGATGGTGGCAGGCTTACCTTCTTAGCAGGCCAGCGGGTTTGCTTCTCTTGACTTGGGATCAGTTTACGCATCTATTCTTGGAGAAGTACATACCACCTTCTGAGAGAGGGGAGCTTCGGGGTCAGTTTGAGAGACTCCGTCGGGGTCACATGTCCGTCACCGACTATGAGGCGAGATTCACTGACTTTTCTCTCCATGAAGCTATTATACTCCCCACAGATGCAGAGAGGGTGAGGAGGTTCATTGCAGGTCTGCACCCTGAGATTCAGGTACATATGCCCTGTAAGGCAGAGATGGGGACTTCCTTTCAGCAAGTTATGGATATAGCTCGGAGGATCGAGCATATTCGCAACCGCAGCGGAGAGTTTGCTCCGAGGGACAAGCGGCCCCAGCAATTTAGAGGATTTAGTGGGGCCCCACCAGGGACAGAGGTCAGTTCATGAGGGGTCAGCCCAGTAAGCCCATGCAGTTAGCATCACCTTCTGCTTGGGGTGCTCCAGCACAACCTTATTTCAGTTCCATTCCAGAGAGTACTTACTGCCCACCAACCATTCAGGGTTCCTCCAATGGGTATTCAGGCCATCAGGGTCAGATTTTGGGTCAGCAGTCCATCATTCCGAGGGGTTGTTTCAAGTACGGGAATCTTGGCCACGTGAAGAGGTTTTGTCCCAGACTTTAGGGCAAGGCCGAGCAGCAGGACTATCGGCCCATGCTTACCGCAACTACTACCACAACGCTCGCCCGCCCGCCCAGCCAGAGGCGGAGGGCAGGTGGCAAGGGGTCATCCTAGAGGTGGAGGCCAATCAAGTGGCGCACCGGCTAGATTTTATGCTATCCCCGCAAAGCCAAAGGCAATCGCCTCTGATGCAGTGATCACAAGTTCTATTTCTGTTTGCCAGAAGGACGTCTCGGTATTATTTGATCCAGGGACTACTTACTCCTATGTTTCTTCTTTGTTTGCTCCTTATTTTCATGTGTCCCGCGAGTCCTTAGGCATTCTTATATATGTGTCCATGCCAGTGGCTTATTCTGTTGTGGTGGATTGGGTCTACCGATCCTATGTGTTGACTTTTTGTGGATATGAGTCCCGAGCGGATCTTCTACTGCTCGATATGGTTGATTTCGAGGTTATCTTGGGCATGGACTGGGTTTCCCCGTATCACTCCATTCTTGATTGTTATGCCAAGGTTGTCACTTTGGCGATGCCTGGGTCGCCCAGATTAGAGTGGAGAGGTTCGTCTGTCGGCACTTCCAACCGGGTTATGTCTTTCTTGAAGGCTCTACATATGGTCGAGAAGAGGTGTTTGGCTTAGTTGACCTTTGTTCCGGATACAACTACAGAGATTCCCGCGTTAGATTGAATGCTGGTGGTACGAGAGTTTTCCGATGTATTTCCTATTGATCTACCAGGTATGCCGCCGGATCTGGATATTGATTTCGGCATTGATTTGGTGCCGGGCACCCAGCCTATCTCTACTTCGCCTTTTTGTATGGCTCCTAAGGAGCTTAGAGAGCTAAAGGAGCAACTTCAGGAGTTGCTTGAGAAGGGGTTCATTAGACCTAGCATGTCGCCTTGGGGCGCACCAGTGTTGTTTGTGAAGAAGATGGATGGGAGTATGCGGATGTGTTTCGATTACCTCCAGTTGAAAAAAATCACCATTAAGAATAAGTACCTATTGCAGCGTAGTGATGATTTATTTGACCAGTTGCAGGGTGCCAGGGTGTTCTCATCAACTTGAGATCTGGGTATCATCAGCTGAAGATTCGTGCTTCGGATATTCCGAGGACGACTTTTCGGACTAGATATAGCCACTATGAGTTTTTGGTGAACCGAGTGTTCAGGCGGTATCTTGATATATTTGTCATTGTCTTCATTGAGGACATATTGATCTACTCGCGTAGTATGAAGGAGCACGAGCAGTATATGAGATTAGTGCTTCAGACCTTGCGGGAACAGAAACTTTATGCTAAGTTCTCCAAGTGTGAGTTATGGTTGGATTCCATGGCTTTCTGGGGGCATGTGGTATCACGTGAGGGCATTAAGGTGGATCTTAGGAAGATTGAGGCGGTTCAGGGTTGGCCTCGTCCTACCACATCGACTGAGATCAGGAGTTTCTTGGGGTTAGTAGGGTATTATCATCGGTTCGTGGAGGATTTCTCGTCTATTGCGGTGCCTTTGACTAGACTAACCCAAAAGGGTGCTCCGTTTAGATGGTGCGATGATTGCGAGGCGAGCATTCAGAAGCTCAAGACGGCTCTGACTATAGAACCAGTTTTAGTGTTGCCTTCCGATTCAGGGATGTATATTATGCATTACGATGCTTCACGCGTTGGCCTAGGTTGTGTATTGATGCAGAAGGGGCGAGCTATTGCATATGCTTCACATCAGCTGAAGCCACATGAGAAGAATTACCATGTGCATGATTTGGAGTTGGCAGCAATAGTTTATGCTCTTAAGATCTGTAGGCATTATCTTTATGGGGTGTCCTGTGAGGTTTACACCGATCATCGCAGCTTGCAGCATTTGTTTAAGCAGAGGGATCATAATTTGAGGCAGCGCTAATGACTTGAGTTACTAAAGGACTATGATATTACCATCCTTTATCATCCGGGCAAGGTGAATGTGGTTGCGGATGCCTTGAGCCGAAAGGCCGAGAGTATGGGTAGTTTGGCATTCATTTCAACAGAGGAGAGACCTTTGGCTTCGGACATTCAGTCCTTATCTAACAGACTTGTGAGGTTGGACATTTCAGAGGCCAGTCGGATTCTTGCATGTGTCGTGGCTCAGTCTTCATTACTTAAGCGGATCAAGGCTCGTCATTTCGATGATCCGCACTTGCTGGTTCTTAGAGAGACGGTACTACAGGGTGGTGCCAAGGAGGTTACGATCGGTGAGGAAGTTGTTCTGTGGCTCCAGGGTCGCCTATGTGTTCCTAATATTGATGGATTGAGGGAGAAAATTCTAGAGGAGTCGCACATTTCTTGGTATTCTATTTATCTAGGGGATACAAAGATGTATCGCGACCTGAGACAGCATTATTGGTGGCGAAGAATGAAGAAGGACATAGTCGAGTATGTGGCGAGGTGTCTAAACTGCCAGCAGGTCAAGTATGAGCACCAGCGGCCAGGTGGCCTACTTTGGCAGATAGTTATACCTGAATAGAAGTGGGAGCGCATCACTATGGACTTTGTTGTTGGGTTACTGCGGACGTTAAGGAAGTTTGATGTTGTGTGGGTCATTGTCCACAGGTTGACCAAGTTGGCATATTTTATTCCGGTGGTGACTACTTACTCTTCACAGAGGTTGGCCCAGATTTACATTAAGGAGATTGTTCGGTTGCATGGTGTGCCTGTTTCCATAATACCATGTAGAGGCCCTTAGTTTACTTTCCATTTCTAGAGAGCAGTACAGAGTGAGTTGGGTACCCGAGTGGATCTCAGCACAACTTTTCATCTGCAGACCGACGGACAGTCGGAGCGGATAGTTCAGATTTTGGAGGATATGCTCAGAGCATATATCATTGACTTCAGAGGTCAGTGGGATAGATTCTTGCCCTTGGCTGAGTTTTCTTACAACAACTATTATCGGTCCAGCATCAAGATAGCTTTATTTGAGGCTTCATATGGTCAGCGATGTCGTTCGCTCATCGGATGGTTTGAGCCCGGCGAGGCTAAGTTATATGGTACTGATTTAGTGAAGGATACCTTGGAAAAGGTAAAGTTGATTCAGGAGCGACTTCGCACAGCACAGTCCAGACAAAATAGCTATGTGGATCAGAAGGCGCGTGATCTAGCATTTGTGGTGGGCGAGAAGGTTCTCTTGAAAGTTTTGCCGATGAAGGGAATCATGAGTTTCGGGAAGAAGGGCAAGCCGAGCCCAAGGTTTATTGGCCCATTCGAGGTGTTGAGGCGGGTTGGGGAGGTTGCTTATGAGCTTGCTTTACCTCCTAGTCTATTGAGAGTTCATCCGGTCTTCCATGTGTCAATGCTTCGAAGGTATCATACCGACAAGACGCACGTGCTAGATTAACGCACGGTTTAGATGAGAGTTTGAGTTATGAAGAGGAGCCAATTGACAGACAGGTTCGCCAGTTGAGGTCCAGGAAGATTGTTGCGGTGAAGGTCCAGTGGAGAGGTCAACCAGTCAAGGAAGCGACTTGGGAGACCAAGGAGGTTATGAGGAGCAGATATCCACACTTTTTCAGCACTCCAGGTATGATTCTAAACCCGTTTGAGGACGAATGTTTGTTTAAGAGGTGGAGAATGTAACAACCCGACCGGTAATTTTGCTTTCGGGATCCCCGTTCCCCTAATAAGACTCCCTCTATGTGCTTTTACTATTTTATGACCTGCGGGGATGGTTGGTTTAGGTTTGGAAGGGTTCGGGTTGAAATTGGAACACTTAGTTCCTTATTAGTAGCCTATAATGGTTAAGTTTGACATGAGTCAACGTTTTGAGTAAACGACCTCGGAACTGGGATTTGACAGTCCCAATAGGTTCGTATGATGAATTTGGACTTGGCGTGTGTTGAGATTGGGTTTCGGATGACTCGGGAGCATTTTGGCGCTTAATGTCGGAAGTTGGTGCATTAAAGGTTTTTATGTTCTTTAAGTTTGGTTTAGAGTAGGATTTGGTGTTATTGAGGTCCATTTGGGATTCCGAGCCTAGAATAGTTCTGTATGGTGATTTAAGACTTGCACGCAAAATTTAGTATCATTCCGAGTTGATTTGATCGGAATCGGATGAGCGTAAGTGTTTTTAGAAGTTTTTGAGTTTCATGTCGAATTCATGCGTTGTGGAATCTGATTCATAATTCTAGATGTTATTATGATGCTTCAATCGAGCGAGCGAGTCCGTATTATGTTGTTGGATGTATGAGTGTAATTGGATAGGGCCCCGGATGCGAAACAGATTGGAATCGGACTCAAAATTGGACATGGGGGAACTGTTGGTGGCTTCAGGTCTGGTGCTTTTGCACCTGCGTGGAATTAGTCTCAGGTGGGAGCTCGAAGAAGCAAGCCAATGAACGCAGAAGCGGCCTGGGAGTGGGCTGGCCAGTGTCCGTAGAGGCGAAACATGTTCCGCAGAAGCGAACTCGATTCTGCGATGAAGGGACCACAGATGCGGAGGGAGGCAGCATGGCCATGATCGCAGGTGCGCGAGGCGAGCCGTAAAAGCGGGCTTGCAGATACAGAACTTGGCCACAAGTGTGAATAGTCATGGGCCGTGCGTGTTCTGCAGATGCGGACAATCGACCGCAGGAGTGGCCCCTTAAAAGCGTTGATGCTTCCGCATGTGCGAAATCACTGGGGGCAGTGACGGTGTAGTTATATCGGACTTAGGTTCTTTTTCTCTCATTTTCACTTGGGGTAGTCGATTGTGGAGCTCTTGGATAGGGATTTTTCACCTGTCATCGTGAGGTAAGCAATTACTACTTAATGTGAGTTTAATACGCGGATTTTGGGTATATTCTTAACATGCGAATTGTAGAAATTATAGGTTTAGTCGAAAAACCTAGGTTTTGATAAAAATAGGATTTGACCACGAAAATGATTATGGAATTGAGTAGAAATTATATATTTGGTTTCGTGAGGTCATGGGTAACATTTATCTTC
Organism: Nicotiana attenuata; assembly: GCF_001879085.1. Taxonomy (NCBI): domain Eukaryota; kingdom Viridiplantae; phylum Streptophyta; class Magnoliopsida; order Solanales; family Solanaceae; genus Nicotiana; species Nicotiana attenuata. Next base: position 283,132 of record NW_017671215.1, on the reverse strand, counting down.
GAGAATTTTCGGGATCCAGGCATGTGGGCCTGGGGGTAAATTTTAGGAATCTTCCCATCTGGGTTGGGTAATTACTCTTATAGCTAAATTATGAACTTTTGAGTATATATTGATTAAATTATATAATATTTGACTAGTTTCTGATTTTTGGCATCGACTTGAGGCTTTTAGAGCAGATTAGTGGACCGGAAGTGAGCTTGAGAACGAGGTAAGTCTCTTGCCTAACCCTGTAAGAGGAAACTCATCCCCTTAGGCGCATCTTGTTGTGTGTTACTTGTGTGGGGAGCTACGTACGCACGAGGTGATGAGAGTCCGTGCGTAGCTATATTCCATGATATGTCCGGGTAGACTTAGATTCACATCATGCTTTTCATTGTACTGTTGTGTTTATCATGTGTATTAATTGTCTTGATTAGAGCTGAGACTAAGGATATAAAGTTGCAATTATCAACTTAGCCTACTTATTTTGGAAATTGAGGAATTCTTAATAAACTATGAAAATCCATGTCTTCTCATCTCGCAAGTACTTCCGCGAGCGAGGTAAATTTCTCTACTCTAATAGGATTGGGCCGTTCGCCTCGGTAGTATGATAACACCACTCTTAAAGGATCGGGATGTTCGCCTCGACAGTATGATAACACCACTCTTATGGGATCGGGTTGTTTGCCTCGGCAGTATGATGGTAAGACTATTCTTATGGGATGGGGCCGTTCCCCTTGGCAACTTCATGCTTAATAATCGAAACGGGTTCCAGTTTGGGTATAATTGAGTTAGAGCCTTCATGGCTGGTTATAAGATGTTGGTGACGTGATACGAACTCCTGTTGTATTTATTGTAGTTTCTTTTATTTGTTTCACTAATACGTGTTGTATGACCACCATGTCTACTTTATGCACCTTTATTATTATTGGCCTTTAGTAAGTGTCAAGTCAACCCCTCGTCACTACTTCTTTGAGGTTAGACTAGATATTTAGTGGGTACGCGTTGTTTTCCGTACTCACTCTACACTTCTTCACTGATGTGTAGGTACTGAGACAGGTTCCATGAGTAGTCACGTGGGCGCGTAGCCGATCATCTACGGAGACTTAGTGGTGAGCTGCTTGACTTGCTATGATCCGCAGCACCTGAGTCTCCTTCCACGTTATTTACTATTCCTGTCTAATACTTTCGGATAGTAGTTTTTTTAGTAGTTTTGTATATTCTCTAGATTGCTCATGTACTTGTGGCACTAGGTTTTGGGGATTTGTAGCACTTATGCACTGTTGTACTTGTCATTTCTATTACCGCATAGTATGTACTTGTTATGTTGGTATTTTGTTTAAAAAGATTAGCCACAGTTGCATGAAATCTAGTTTAAAGTGTTCCCTAAAAAGGAAAACTTCCGTATTAAAATTGTTAAAAAGGGGTAAATAAATTTGTAGTTTACTTGTGGGCTTGCCTAACGACGGCGTTAGGTGCAGTCTTGACCTATTACGGATTTGGTTCGTGACATCGACCCATTTGGAAAAATAATCGGTCATGAATAGTATGAATTGATCTTTACCGAGTGCCCATGGAAGAGGACCGACGATGTCCATTCCCCACATCATAAATGGCTACGGAGACAGGACCGAGTGGAGCATTTCTCCCAGTTGATGGATCATCAGGGCGTTTCTTTGGCACTCGTTGCATTTCTGCACGAAATCTTTTGCATCTTTCTCCATTTCGGTCTAGTAGTAGTTGGCTCTGATTAGGTTTCGAACCAAAGATTCTGCACCTGAATGGTTCCTACAAATTCCCTCGTGAACTTCTCTCATGGCGTATTCGATCTCTCCTGGTCCCAAGCATCTGGCTAGTGGGCCAAAGAGAGACCTCCTGAACAATGCCCCCTCGACCAAGCTAAATCTGACAACTTTGGTACGCAGGGATCTTGATTCTTTGGGATCCGAAGGCAATTTCTCTGTCTTCAAGTAGTTTATATATTTGTTTCTCCAATCTCAAGTTAAACTCGTTAAGTTCACTTCGGCATGGCCTTCTTCTATCACCGAATTCATTAGTTGCACCACTACTTCATCAAAATTGATCAACAACCTCAAGTTAGCCAGTGTATCGGCCTCACTGTTTTGGTCTCGGGGTACATGCTGCAGGGTCCATTCCCTAAATTGGTGTAGGGTTACCTACAATTTGTCCAATTACCTTCACATCCGTTCTTCTTTTACTTCAAACGCTCCATCGACCTGATTTACTACGAGGAGGGAGTCGCACTTGGCTTTGATCACTTCGGCCCCAAGGCTTTTAGCTAATTCTAGCCCTGCAATTATGACCTCGTACTCAGCCTCATTGTTTTTCGATTTCACAGTTCTAATAGACTGCCTAATGATACTTCCTGTAGGTGGTTTTTATACAATACCGAGCCTGGACCCCTTCACATTGGAGGCACCATCCATGAAGAGGGTCCAGATTCCTGAAGTAGTCCCCAAGGTGAGCAACATTTCTCTTTCAATTTCGGGTATTAAGACCGGCGTAAAGTCGGCCACGAAGTCTGCCAAAATCTAAGATTTTATGGTGGTTCGGGGTCGATACTCGATATCGTACCCGCTAATCTCCACGGCCCATTTGGCCAACCAGCCCGAGAGCTCAGTCTTATGCATGATATTCCTCAGTAGGTAAGATGTTATGACACATACAGGGTGGCACTGAAAGTACGGCTTTAGCTTCTTAGAAGCGCTTAGCGAAGCGAGTGCTAACTTTTCCAGGTGAGGATATCTTGATTCGGCCTCTCCTGGAGTTCTACTGACATAGTAAATAAGAAATTACGTACCTTCTTCCTCCCAGACTAAGACACCACTTACCGTTACCTCGGAAATTGCGAAGTAGAGGTACAGCTATTCATCTGCCTTCGCAGTGTGGAGCAAGGTGGGGGGAGGGGGGCTCGACAGGTACCATTTGAGTTCTTCCAAAGCTTGTTAGCATTCCAGGGTCCAGGAAAAGTTATTCTTCTTCTTCAATAGCGAGAAGAATCACTGGCTTTTATTCGAGGACCTCGAGATAAATCGACCCAGTGCGGCTATACGCCCGGTCAGTCTTTGAATTGCCTTGACGTTGTCCACCACGGTGACGTCTTCTATGGCCTTTATTTTGTTGGGGTTGATCTCGATCCCTTGATTGGATACCATGAACCCAAGGAATTTTCCCTACCCGACCCCGAACGCGCATTTCTCCGGGTATATCTTCATGTTATATTTCCTTAATATGTCGAAGGTTTCCTGCAAATGTTTCGAATGGTCCTATGCTCGCAGGGACTTGCCCAATATATCGTCAATATAAACATCCATCGATTTCCCTATTTGTTCTTCGAAAATCCAATTCACTAAGCATTGGTAGGTGGCACCGGCATTCTTAAATCCAAACAGCATTGCATTATAATAGTAGGTGCCATATTTAGTAATGAAAGAAGTCTTTTCTTGATCGTCCGGGTCCATCCGAATTTGGTTGAACTCGGAGTAGGCATCAGGAAAGCAGAGTATCTCGTGCTCGGCTGTTGCATCGATCATTCAATCGATGTTAGGCAAAGATAAAGAATCCTTTGGGCGTGCTTTGTTTAGGTCTTTGTAATCCACACATATTCTTAGCTTATTTCCCTTTTTAGGAACTACCACTACGTTAGCTAAACAGTCCGGGTATTTAACCTCCCCGATGGATCCTATTTTTAGAAGTTTTGATACCTCATCCTTAATGAATCCATGTTTGATCTCAGACTGTGGCCTCATCTTCTGCTTAAGTGGATGGTATTTCGTGTCCAAACTCAGTTTTTGAGTGCTTACCTCCGGTGGAATCCCTGTAATGTCAAGATAGGACCAAGAGAAACAGTCGACGAGAGCTTTAAGAAAATTAATAAGTTTTTTCCTGAGCTCGGGGGTTAACCCCATGCCCAGGTATACCTTTCTATCTGGTAGGTGCTCGATTAATATGACTTTCTCCAACTCTTCAACCGTCGATTTGGTGGCGTCGGTGTCATCAGGAGCTATGAAGGATCTCGGGACGCCGTAATCGTCCTCTTCATCTGCTTCTCGTTCCTCCTATTTCTCCAGTTTGACCAAGGCCGGTATCAGTGATTGCTATTTAATCTCCGCCTTTCTAGTAGGTTCCGCATGCCTTGATGTCAAAACTACGGGCACCAGAACTACCACATCGATAGCAAACATCTCCTTGTGGCCAACTGTTCTCTGTAGACCGTCTTGACTCCCCGCGGTGTGGGAAACTTCAACGCCTGGTGCAAGGTCTAGGGTATCGCCCTCATGTTGTAAACCCATGGCCTTACGAATAGAGCGTTGTACCTCATGTGCCCCTCTATCACGTATAACTTTGTTTCTTTGATTGTCCTGACAGTGTTTACTGGCAAGGTTATTTCTCCTTTAGTGGTATCACACGCCATGTTAAATCCTTTCAACACCCGAATCGCAAGTACAATTTGGTCATGTAACCCATTTGCTCTATGACCCCTGATCAGATGATATTGGCCAAGCTACTTGGATCAATCAGATAATGTTTAACTTGAGATTTATTGATAAGTATGGATATTACAAGCGCATCATTGTGAGGATGTACGATGCCCTTAGCATCTTCGTCGCTGAATGAAATGGCTCCCTCCGGGACATAATACTGGGTGCGTTTTTCCCTTGTGATAGATACTTTGGTGCGCTTTATCATCGGTCCTTAGGGGACATCGAATCCTCAGATGATCATGTTGATCACGTGCTGAGGCTCATCTTGTTCGACCTATTTGTTGGCGTCCCTGTTCCTGAAGTGGTTTTTGGCTCGATCACTCAGAAATTCTCGGAGGTGGCCGTTGTTGAATGACCGGGAAACTTTTTATCTTAACTGTCGGCAATATTCGGTCATGTGGCCGTGAGTGCCGTGATATTTACACATCAAATTGGGATCTCTCTATATCAGATTAGACTGCAAAGATCAGGGCCACTTGGTCTCTTTAATGCGTCCTATGGCTGACACGATGCTAGCAGCGTCCATGTTGAAGTTGTATTCCGATAACCTCGGTGCTTCCCTACTCCCGAGTGGCTTATCGAACCCATTTTTTCTCATCAGGCCTCGGCCACCGGGCCCTCGATCACTTCTCTTCTCGTTCCTTACGGGATGAAGCCCGGATCCGTTTCCCCTTCGGTCCCTAGTGTATGGTTGATAACGATCTCGGACCTGTCTTGTCTCTTGATCAATGGCTCTCTAGACCTATCGTCGGCCTTGATAGGGTAAAAAGATCCAAAAAGGCCCCGAGTTGGTCGTCCTCGACCCTGATCTTTGACTGGTACCTTTTGGGGACGTCGGCCCAGGTTACCGCCAGGCACTCCACCAAATTTTGCTTTAGCTGTTGAGAGGCTAAGGAACTTCAGGGGTTGAGCCCCTGAGTGAATTCCTGAACGGCCTAATCGTCTGCAACCAGAGGTAGGTCCATCCGTTACATCTAGAACCTTGACACGAACTCCCTAAGCATCTCGTTGTCCCTCTGTTTGACCTTAAAAAGGTCTGACTTTCTGGTCTCAACCATAATTGCCCGGCATGAGCTTTTACGAAAGCATCTGCAAGCATAGCAAACGAATCAATGGAATTTTGGGACAAGTTGTGATACCATATCATTTCTCCCTTGGACAAAGTCTCCCCGAACTTCTTCAGTAATATCGACTCAATCTCATCGCCTTGCATATCGCTCCCCTTAATTACGCATGTGTAGGAGGTCACGTGCTCATTTGGATCTGTGGTCCCGTTATATTTGGGGATGTCTAATAACTAGAGATTTTGACGCATTTTACACCCCTTTTGTGCTTACGCTTTGATTATAAATTCATACAAAATAGTCCCAAAAGGCTCATAAGTTGTGCTTGATTACAGGTTTGATCAACAAAGTGACAAGATGTCAAAGATCGGCCCAAAAGGAGTGAAACCTACACAAGTACCAAAGACAAGACAAAACTCAGGAGAAACAGGCCTAGTGCGGCCGCACTACACTTTGTGCGGTCCGCACTAGGGAGATTCAGAGAGTTAGATTTTCAGGCATCAAGGCAGTACGGCCGCAGAAGGTTTTGTGCGGTCCGCACTGAGGCACCGCGGCCGCACGACCATTCTATGCGGTCCGCAGAACCAAAGTTCAGAGAGATGCCAAATTCAAAAGATGAAGCATGTGCGGTCCGCAGTCCATTCTGCGCGGACTGTGTGAAGTCCTCCACGGCCGCAGTCCATTTTGTGCGGTCCGCGGAGCCTGGGTTCAGAGAGCCGAAATTTCAAGTTCAAGAGCTTAGTGCGACCGCACACCATTTTTTGCGGTCCGCACTGACCCTGCAGGGGCAATTTGTCCAGTTTTTCCAGCTTAGTATAAATAGATTCCTTTTCCATTTTTAGGGTATCTGACGTTGTAATACAGTAGCTGCGCTCGTGAGAAGACTTTTCTTAGCCATTTTGGGCACTCTTACTTAGTTTTAATCGCTGAATCTTTGTATTTACCTTAGTGATTAATTAATATGTCTTTCTCTTCATCTATTTCTCTGATTTTTTCTTCAAGCATGAGTAGCTAGACCCATTAGCTAGGGTTGTGACTCAACCCTAGTGTGGGTAATTGATGGGTGTTGTGATTTAAGGTTAGATTGACTATGAGTGTTTGTTATTTGGGCCAATTTTATGGTTTAATTTATGCATTAGTGGTTGCAAACACTAGTTTGTGCTAAGTTGACTTGGGCTCTTCTTGAGAAAGAGAACCTAAGTCTCCAAAATTTGCTCAACAAGGAATTGGGATGGACTCAAGAGATTTGAAAACCCAATTAAAGGGTTAAACCTCGAGAGAGTAATACCCGACTTGAACCCTAGTTGATTGGACAAATATTCATACCCAATTGGTCTTGAGAAAGTCAATTGGGCAAAATCACTCATTCTACCGAGAGGTGTAGAGTGGGTAGTATCGAGCAACGGTTATAACATATTCCCCAATCATGTCAGTCGTGCCTTGGATGAAAGTACCCGTCAATGGGCCACCTAGGTGAAAGTCACTACCCTAGTGCCTTTTAGACCATTAGATACAACTTGTAGCAATTTACTCTTAGTTTAATTTAGTTGCAATTATAATTTGTAGTTTGATCATAGTAGAATATAAAGAAAAACCAAAAATGAATAGAAGACCAATTAAGAGCACATACGCAATCCTAAACTAGATAGATACTCGATTCCAATCCTAGCTCTCTGTGGATTCGATCCCGACCAAAAATTGGGTAAAAGCTATTGCGACCCTCTCTTGCTACTTAGTAGTAGTGCGGAGTTGGCAACGATCACTTTTTAGCACCGTTGCCGGGGAGCTAACGATTTTGGCTATCTATTTAGTTAGTTTTGTGTGTTGTTCTTCTTTCCTTCTTTGTTACTAATTTGTGTTTGTGATTACTACAGGTACCAAATGGCTTTAAATGCTAATGACCCTCTTGGAAATATGCTTGCGGGGGAGGAGGTTGATGAAATTGGAGAGGATGAGGTGCCTCTTGTACCTCCCGGACCACGACGAGGCCGCCAGGCCAATGCTAATGAAAACTTTCCAGACCCTCCTCCGCCACCTCCAAGAGCGGTTCTGCGGGTGCTACCGAACCAAGGCTATGCAAGTGCTATTGTCCCACCCAGAATTCGGGCGGGCAATTTTCAGATAACCAATGTGATGTTGACCTTGCTTGAGCAGTGTGGGTATTTCACGGGCGCTGCGGATCAAAATGCCTACAAACATCTCAAGGGATTCGTGGATACATGTTGGGATAGCAAGCAAACGAATGTGTTCGAGGATGCTCTTAGGTTGAGGCTTTTCCCATTCTCACTTCGGGGGAAAGCATTGGATTGGCTAGAGAGACTCCCCACCATTCCATCACAACTTGGGATGAGTTGGCGGATAAGTTTATTGCTAAATTTTTCTCAGCCGGGCACATGGAGGCACTTCGAGATGAGATATTGGCCTTCAAGCAAGAACCCACAGAACCTTTGCATGAGATTTGGGAGCGGTTTAGAACGATGGTGAAGGAATGCCCCAATAATAATATGACGGAGGCGATGATACAACAAACCTTCTATCGGGGCATCAATACTACAAATCAATGCATAGTCAATTAATTGGCTGGGGGTGATTTCATGAAGGTGACTTATGACGAAGCTTGTGAGATTCTTAATGAGATGGCGGATACATCCTCCGCATGGCAAATTAGAGCCAATGTTCCTCAAGGTGACCCTACGGTTATTCATTTGCATAAGGAATTACACGACCATGGGCAAGCTATAGCGGAGTTGACAACTACTATGAACCAATTGGCTAAGGCACAGTTGCAACAAGTCTAAAACCCTTGCCAAGTGAATGCTATGGAAGGTGTTAATATGCTTACCAACAAGAGAAGGCAAAGAAGGCAACAAAACCAAGGGAATTCTGAGCAATTTGATGATGATTGTGATGAGTTTCAAAATGATGGCTATGATGAGCAAAATGAAGAGGTACAATATGTGAACAATTTTCAAGGCCAACGGGGCAACTCTTCAAACCAACAACAGTGGAGACCTCAAGGCAATTGGGGTAATAAACAACAAAACAGTGGTAATTGGGGCAACAACAACCAAAATAACAACTGGGACAATCAAGGCAACCAAGGGAATTAGAATGGTAATAACAACAATTGGGGTGGCAACAATAATCAAAGTGGATAGAATAATGGAAATCAAGGAAACCGGGGGCAAGGCTTTCAAAGGCCCCAAATGTACCAACAACCGAACAATCCACCCCCTTTCCCTCCTCAAGGTCCTAGTTCTTCGGGTAATGATATGGGTAGAATTGAAATGATGTTCGAACAGATGATGAAGAAGAATGCGGATTCGGATGCACAGTTGGCTTCCCACAATACCTCTATCAGAAACTTGGAGGTACAAATAGGCCAAATCTCTCATTCATTGAATACTTGCCCGAAGGGTGCTCTACCAAGTGATACGGTAGTGAACCCAAAGGGTGGGAACAACCATGTTATGGCGGTTATAACACGAAGTAGGAGAGGCGGTGATGTGAATGCCTCGAAACAAAAGCAAGTTGTTGATGATGATGTTGAGTTGCAAGAAGATGCAGTTCCTTTGGTAGTTGAAGATGTGGTTGATGACAATGTGAACAATGAAGTGAGGATTGACATTAATGAAACCGAGGTGGAAACTCAAGAAGCCGTGAACCCGTCTAGGGAGCACGTAATTGACATGCCGGAGCCGGTTGTGCCAAAATCCAAGGCACCTTTACCTAGGCCACCTCCCCCCTATCCTCATAGGCCTAGCCAAGCAAAAAGTGAAAATCAATTCAAAAAGTTCATTGACATGATGAAGAGCTTATCCATCAATGTGCCTCTGGTGGAGGTTTGGAACAAATGCCTGGTTATGCTAAATTCATGAAAGATTTGGTTACAAAGAAAAGATCAATGGACTGTGCAACTATCAAGATGACCCACCAAGTTAGTGCCATAGTACATTCAATGGCCCCGAAATTAGAGGATCCCGGTGCTTTCACTATCCCCTGCACTATTGGTAGTGCAGACTTTGCCAAAGCTTTATGTGATCTTGGGGCAAGCATCAATTTAATGCCCTTCTCAGTTTTCAAGACTTTGGGTATTGGACCCCGAGGCCAACTTCCATGCGACTACAAATGGCAGATAGATCAATGAAGCGACCATTGGGTATAGTTGATGATGTGCTTGTCCGGGTGGACAAATTTATCTTGCCAGCTGATTTTGTCATCTTGGATTGTGAGGTGGATTATGAGGTCCTGATCATATTAGGGAGACCTTTCCTTGCTACGGGGAAAGCTCTAGTGGATGTGGAAAAAGGGGAACTCACTTTCAGGGTGGGTGATGAAAATGTAGTCTTTAATGTGTGCAAATCAATGAAGCAGCCTAATTGTATCGAAGTGTGATCATTTGTGGATTTAGTCACGGCTGTGATAATTGATGACACGAGTGCAATGATTAATGTTGAGGATCCCCTTGAGGCTGTGCTATTAAATCTTGATGACAATGATGATGCAAGTAGAGTGGAGTGTGTCAATGCTCTACATGGGATGGGCTCTTATTCCTATGAGCCTAGAAAATTGTCTTTGGATCTTGAAAACCGGAAAACACCACCAACAAAACCTTCAATTGAGGAACTCTCGGTGTTGGAGTTGAAGCCACTACCTCCACACCTCGGGTATGAATTCTTGAGCTCTAATTCAACTTTACCAGTTATTCTTTCTTCTTGCCTTACTAACATGCAGGTTGAAGCCACTTTGGAGGTGCTTCAAAGGCGAAAAAGGGCAATTGGATGGACTCTGGCCAATATTCGGGGAACAAGCCCCGCATTTTTCATGCACAAGATTATTTTGGAGGATGATGCAAAGGCCTTCTTGGAACATCAAAGGAGGCTCAATGAGGCAATGCAAGAAGTGGTGAAGAAAGAAGTGATCAAGTGGCTAGATGCAGGTGTGGTGTATCCAATCTCCGATAGCTCATGGACTTCTCCGGTGCAATGTGTGCCGAAGAAAGGTGGGATGACTGTGGTGACAAATGACAACAATGAACTTATTCCCACTCGGACAATTACCGGGTGGAGGGTTTGCATGGACTATCGAAAGCTGAATAAAGTGACCCGCAAGGATCATTTCCCGTCTCCATTCCTTGACCAAATGCTTGATCGCCTTGCGGGACGTGCCTTTTATTGCTTTTTGGATGGATATTCGGGTTATAATCAAATCTTAATCGCTCCAGATGACCAAGAGAAGACCATATTCACTTGCCCACATGGCACATTTTCTTTCTCTGCCGTTCGGGTTGTGCAATGCTCCGGCGACCTTCCAACGATGCATGATGGCTATTTTCACCGATATGGTGGAAGACATTTTGGAGGTCTTTATGGATTATTTTAGTGTGGTTGGTGATTCATTTGAAGAGTGTTTGGGAAATTTGGATAGAGTTTTGGCCCGGTGTGAAGACACAAATCTTGTGCTAAATTGGGAAAAATGCCACTTCATGGTTGAAGAGGGCATAGTGTTGGGCCACAAAACTTCAAAGCATGGGATTGAAGTAGACAAAGCCAAGATAGAGGTGATTTCAAGGCTTCCTCCCCCCACTTCTGTCAAGGGGGTGAGGAGTTTTCTTGGGCATGCGGGGTTCTACCGGCGGTTAATCAAGGACTTCTCGAAGGTAGTGAATCCTCTTTGCAAGTTGCTAGAAAAGGATACAAAGTTTGTTTTTGATGAGAGATGTATGGAAGCTTTTGAACTCCTTAAGCATAAGTTGACCACCACCCCGATCATTACCACACCCAATTGGAGTTTGCCTTTAGAGCTCATGTGCGATGCAAGTGACGTTGCGGTTGGGGCAGTGTTGGGTCAAAGAGTGAACAAAATGTTTCATCCCGTGTACTATGCAAGCAAGACTATGAATGAAGCTCAAAGGAACTACACGGTGACGGAGAAGGAATTGTTGGCAATTGTGTTCGCCATGGAAAAATTTCGGCCATATCTTATGGGAGCCAAAGTCAGAGTGCACACTGATCATGCTGCCCTTAGGTATTTGATGACAAAGAAAGACTCCAAGGCAAGGTTGATGCGATGGGTGTTACTTCTTCAAGAGTTTGATTTGGAGATAGTGGACCGGAAAGGTAGTAAGAACCAAGTGGCGGATCATTTGTCCCGCTTGGAGGAGGAAGGAAGGCCGTGTGATGGCCTAGAGATCAATGAAACATTCCCCGATGAGCAACTACTTTCTGTGTCAATGTGTGATATGCCATGGTTTGCGGACATTGCAAATTTTCTTGTGACTGGCATCATCCCGTGTGAGCTCTCTTCTAACAAAAGGAAGAAGCTCAAACGGGATAGTCTGGACTTTTATTGGGACGAGCCATACTTGTTCAAGATTTGCACCGACGGAGTAATCCGGAGGTGTGTACCTGAGGAGGAGCAAATTAGCATCCTAGAGGCTTTTTACTCCTCCCCCTATGGTGGCCATCATGGAGGGGTGAGGACGGCTTCGAAAGTTCTGAGTTGTGGTTTTTATTGGCCAACCTTGTTCAAAGATGCAAGTGATCTAGTAAAAGGTGTGATCAATGTCAACGAGCGAGCGGAATTTTCAAGAAAGATGAGATGCCTCTAAACACAATTCTTGAAGTTGATATCTTTGATGTATGGGGTATCGATTTTATGGGCCCTTTTGTAAGCTCGTGTGGTAACACTAACATTCTTGTAGCGGTTGATTATGTGTCAAAATAGGTTGAGGCCGTGGCCTTGCCCAACAATGAATCTAGGAGTGTGGTGGCATTTCTAAAGAAGAGCATTTTCACAAGGTTTGGTACACCTCGGGCAATCATTAGTGATGGAGGATCGCATTTTTGTAATAGAGCCTTTGATGCCTTGCTTTCCAAGAATGGTGTCAACCACAAAGTCTCTACGCCTTATCATCCTCAAGCAAGTGGCCAGGTTGAAGTGTCTAACAGGGAGATCAAGAGCATTTTGTCCAAAACTGTCAATGCCAATAAGACCGATTGATCTAAAAAGTTAGATGATGCTCTATGGGCTTACCGGACCGCTTACAAGACCCCAATTAGTATGTCAGCGTACTGGTTGGTGTTTGGGAAAGCATGTCATCTACCAGTGGAGTTGGAGCATAAGGCCATGTGGGCCTTAAAGAAGTTGAATCTTGATTGGGATATAGCTGCTAATCTTCGGGTGGAGCAACTCAATGAGCTTGATGAATTTAGGTTCCATGCCTACTCTAGTTCGTCCTTGTATAAGGACAAGATGAAGTACCTTCATGATAAATATGCTCGTGGAAAAGAGTTCAAAGTTGGTGATTAGGTTCTCTTGTTCAATTCCCGGTTACGTCTGTTTCCGGGAAAGCTTAAATCAAAATGGAGTGGACCGTTTGAAGTTGTGTTGGTGACCCCATTTGGTGCTCATGATTTGAAAAAAAAAATGGTGAAGTCTTTAGAGTGAATGGGCACCGTGTCACGCATTATCTTGGGAAGTTTGATGATAGCCATGTGGTGGCTGTTGTTCATTTCAAATGATTGGATGGTAACATGCGTCGTGCCGCGACGTTAAATCAGGCGCTTCTTGGGAGGCAACCCATGTGTTTTTCTTTTTTGTTTTCTTCAATTTTCTTTGTAGTATAGGATTGATTTTTGGGCTAACTGGTTGTGAGATGTTACAGAATTGAGTTGATGCAGTGCAGGACATAATTGAAAAATTGCACAGGTCTCTGAAGTTTCTAGTGCGGCCGCACTACCATTTTGTGCGGTCCGCATTGGTAAAGGGTGATTAAAATGCTCTCTGAAGTTTGCCACCGCAACCGCGGTTGATTTGGTGCGGTCCGCGGTGGGCCACCGCGGTCGCGATCCATTTTGTGCGGACCGCGATGGGTTACTGAGTTAAGCTGGAACAAAATAGCCCAGTGCGGACCGCGGTCCATTTTGTGCGGTCCGCACTGGTAGGTGAGAATGGGCCCCAGGACTTTTTCTATAATTAGTCTCTGAGGGCCTCCTTTTACCCTTTTCGAACCCTTCACTCTCAGACCTAACAAAACACTGTTCATCACCCTTTGCTTGCTCATAATTAATTACTGGAACTTATTTGCTTTAATTCATCTCACAATCTGGTACCATAATCTTCCTTTTACTTGTTTAATGTTGTCAATTTCATTTAATTTATGTTTTTCTTAGCTTCTATTTCTTCCTCCTCTCGTACTTTCTTAATTGCTAAGTTAGGTTCGTTTAAATTTTGAGACATGTGGAATTAGTTAGCTTAATGGACTGGGTAATCACTTAGCAACACCTACTAGGTGCAAAATTGGACTTAAAAGCAAAATTTGGAAACCGTAGTTTAGTGCCAAATCTGGGCACCCTGTGCGGACCGTGGTCAATTCTATGCGGTCCGCGGTGCACCAGTGCGGCCGCAGTTGTTTTTGTGGGAACCGCACTGCTGAGATTCAGAGGCTATGTTATGGAACCTCCCCACCTATGCGGATCGCGGTCGTTTCTGTGCGGTCCACGGTGGCCTCAGTGCGGCCGTAATTGGTTTTGTGCGGTCCGCACTGGGCACTTCTGCAACCTTTCTTCCTTGTTTCTGCAACACTGTTTATAATTGATTACACTGATACCAACAAGCTTGTTTGAATTGCGCTTGCAGACAATGGTGAGACAACAAGGAAAAGGCTCAAAACAACCGGGAAAAGGAGAACCCTCCCGGGGAGGGAAGAAAGATGATAAAACTCACTCCCCAAGCTCGGGAAAACATAAAAAAGACAAAAAAACTAATCAAAGCTGCAGACAGAGCTGCTTCCCATTCCTCGGGGAGTAAGTATCAACCATCAAGGGAAATTTCTTTAGACTCCGTGCCAGAATATGTTGAAGACTGGCCGGAGAGATTCAGGCTAAGAGATACCCCTCCACCATCACCCACTACCCAAGCACCAACTACTGTCATTTCTGAGTCGTCTGAGGGCTCAGCAGTAGGTAGTGGGGAATACTCCACCTCTCCTACAGCTTCATTATCTGGAGAGGGTGAAGGAGGAGGTGAGGAGGAAGTCTAGGGAGATGAGGAGGCAGCTGAAGGAGATGAACCAAGGGTTGGGGGTGTAGATAGAATGAGGAAGCCGGAGGTTTGGCGAGATAGGTTCGTAAGTGAGGTGGCATACCACAAATTTAGGGAGTGGTGGCCGGTGAGAAAATTGATACCGGAAAGGAGCTTCATTGATAACGATCTTTTACCCCTCAACCCCAATGTGCAAAGACAATTTAGGACTAGAGTGGGCTGGGAATATTTTATGGACAAGCGTGTAGATGCCAATGAACACATGGTCAAGAAGTTTTATTGCAATGTAGCCCACATCAAAAAGGGCTCCAAAGTGACCAAGGTTCGTAATAAGACAGTGTTGTTTGATGGGAAATACATAAACGAATACCTGGGCTTCAATGAGGAGGATGAAACTTTGTACATGGCGAAGTTGGAGATGGGCGAGGAGGTTCGTCCCTGGCTAGCACAGTACCTGGCAATCCCAGGGACCACCCCTAACTGGTTGACTGCTGGAGTCAAGATATTGCGACGGACTTTGAATTTTGAAGCACGAGGATTGGAGACCTTTGTGTGTAGCAGGTTGGACCCCACGACACATTACCAGACCCTTCCTCTTCCTCGGGCTGTGCTGGTGGCTTCTATCATGGCAGGGTACCCCATCAATGTGGGGAATGTGATGTCGAGGATTATCTCCATCGTGGGTGCGGAGCATGACCGGAAATACCCTTTCCCTAGCACCTTCACTATGTACTTTCGGGACTTGGAGGTAGACAAGAAGCCCTACGACGTCAAGGTCAAGGCGACAGCCCCGTTCTCCTGGTATAGCTTGAAGGGGAATGACAACCCCAAGGACAAGAACTACAAAGCCCCTGCTTCTGCCCCAACTGGCCAGTCTGAAGAGCCAGTTGTGGTAGAGGTCCCTGCTGAGCCTACCCCCACTACTGCTGACATGCCTCCCGGACTTTCCACATCTGCAGGCCCGGAGATCCCATCTACCCGGGCCCATCCCATTACTGCCCACCAGCTGAGCCAGACCCTTATGAGTATACACAACTGGATGCAGACTGCCTCATCCAAGTTTTTCACATTGACTACCACGGTAGAGGCTCAGTCGGCACCTCCAACCCCACAGGTGCCCCATTCGATCGAGGATGCGCTCAAGGAGATGTTAGAAAATCAAAAGAAGATCCTCGACAACCAGAAGAAGCTTGCTGAGGCAGTTGATTCACATAGCAAGGCTCTCAAGGAGCTTGCTAAGGAGCATAAGAAGCTAAGGAAGACACGGGCCTCCAAGGAGTCCGTGAAGGAGCTGCGAGCAGATGTAGACAGACTGAAGGCAGATCAATTGCCTTTAGACTTACTACTCCAGGACCCAGCCCCAGCAGAGCATCCCCAGCCGGAGCAGTTACAGAGGCCTCCGAAGAGGAGGATGGTGATTCCTAGGGCGGCTGATGCTGTCATCCAGTTAGGGGACCCACCGGAGACGTCAGCCACAGGGTGTTCCAGTTCCAGAGCCTGTCCAGGTCCAGGCCCAGGTCCCAGCAGCAGAGCAGCAGCCCATAGGGAGCCAGTCTGAGGTTCCCGAGCACATTGAGGATCCTGGGACCACTCAGTAGCCCATGCAGACAGACAGGCCTTAGGGAGTCTTCTATATCCTTTCCCTCTCTCTTTTTGTTGCTTTGTTTAGACTAGTTGGCATTGGGGACAATGCCAGCTTTCATTTGAGGGGGTAGGCCCTACTTTTTTCTTGATGGATACATTTGGATGACTGCGTATATTTTTGATACTTTTTATGCTTTCTTTATCTTTTTATCTTTGGTCTGTATATAATTCTGATATTTCGTACATTTATTGCATTTTGATTTCACTTTGGGTATGTATATAAAGTTACATCTCATTTTATATATTCATCCCATCCGTTGTATATTCAAATCCCCTCTTGTATATATTTATTTTATTTTCCGCAAGATTTTTCGTTTTTAGCTTCTTATTTGTGATTCGTAGCTTTTTGTTTTCGGAGTTTGCAATAAGACTTTGGTTTTCTTAATGCCACGGTTCTTTCAAAAGGTGGAGTGTTGTGTGAACCGGGTGGCTCTTCCCAATGATGGATGGCATGACAACCTTCTTAAGGGTGGTCCGTTTTTCTTTTTCTTTTTGGTTTTTAGTAGTTAGTAGTTATGGGTGCCTCAAGCAATGCTTCACTTGGGCCTAGCACATTTGCCTTTGATCTTATGGTCAAAAATAAATTGTTGTGTTTAGGATGGTGAAAGTTGTGACTTTGAGACTCTTGCGTTGGCCGATAATCATCAAGTGGATTTTCGGGACCATTGTGTGCTCAAATCGTATCTAAGGTCGTTATGGGCCCCCGACTCTATGTCTTTAGCAATCCCTTAGCTTGTGTGGTGAGTAATTGAATTGCAAGTCCAAGTCCCGAGCCATTGGTCTAGAACTTGCCCTGAATGTTTGTTGAGGCGAAATCCTAGGTGAATTTTGATTTAAGACATGATTATAGGCTCTCCTTGATCCAAATGATAGTTTGAACAATTCCATAGCCTACCAATGATAAGATCCTTAGTTAACCCTTTTGAGCCTTAGACCTTTTTCTTTCAAGAACCATGATACAAGCCTATACCCGTTCTAAAAGATATCCTCTCTTGGCACCCGATCTTTCCTTTAGCACATGGCAAAAGTATAAGTTTGGGGGAGAGACGAGGATTGCAACAAAGTGGCAAAAAGGCACAAAAATGAAGAAAAGGAAAGGCAATGAAGAAGAAAGAAAAGAAAAAAGTCAAAAAGAATGTTCAATGTGAAAAAGAATAAAAAGGGATTCAAGAGAAGCAAAGAGTGAAAGGTGTGAAAACATGAAAAAAGGAGAAAAGGTTTGAAATGCATAAGAAAGAGTGGCAATGTGTCTCTCTACCCCCTTAGAAAGAAGTGAAATGACTCAAAGAGTCAAGTGAAATTGAACCAAATGAATCAAAAGAAGTGCTTAAGGGAAGATGGAACCCACTTGAACAAAAACTTGTCCTACCCTAAACCAAAAGCCTTCACAGTGACTCCACACAAGCCCTATATGATCTTAAGTCAAATGGAGCTTACATTAGTAGATACTTACATAAGGGGCAAGCATATGGTACTCAGAGCCGGACTTGTGACCTTTTCTTGATCCTTGAAAGAGATGAGTGAATTCTCAATAACCTCGTTTTGTGTGCCAATATTTTAAAGGTGAGGTTTGATTAGGGAGAGTTGAGGATGTGTGAGTTTGGGTTCCACTATGACCGAAGTAATTGAAAAGAGTTCTTTGATGTGTTGAGCCAACTCTTGATGCTCTTGTGTCGCACTTGATCCATGGTTTTTCAAAGGTTAAATATTGTTAATGACTCATGTGTGTCGAGGGCAATTGTTAGTCCCAATTGATGGTAGTTGAGGTTACTTTAGGAAAGCTAAAAATTTCGTGGATTTTCCCTTAAGGGGTGGGTCTTATTTGTTTGCTTGAGGACAAGCAAAAGCTTAAGTTTGGGGGAGTTGATAACTAGGGATTTTGACGTGTTTCATGCTCCTTCTTACTTACGCTTTGATTATAAATTCTTACAAACTAGTCCCAAAAAGGCTCATAAGTTGTGCTTGATTGCAGGTTTGATCAACAAAGTGACGAGATGTCAAAGATCGGCTCAAAAGGAGAGAAACCTGCACAAGTACCAAAGACAAGACAACTCAGGACAAATAGGCCTAGTGCGGCCGCACTACACTTTGTGCGGTCCGCACTAGGGNGTAGTTATGGGTGCCTCAAGCAATGCTTCACTTGGGCCTAGCACATTTGCCTTTGATCTTATGGTCAAAAAGTAAATTGTTGTGTTTAGGATGGTGAAAGTTGTGACTTTGAGACTCTTGCGTTGGCCGATAATCATCAAGTGGATTTTCGGGACCATTGTGTGCTCAAATCGTATCTAAGGTCGTTATGGGCCCCCGACTCTATGTCTTTAGCAATCCCTTAGCTTGTGTGGTGAGTAATTGAATTGCAAGTCCAAGTCCCGAGCCATTGGTCTAGAACTTGCCCTGAATGTTTGTTGAGGCGAAATCCTAGGTGAATTTTGATTTAAGACATGATTATAGGCTCTCCTTGATCCAAATGATAGTTTGAACAATTCCATAGCCTACCAATGATAAGATCCTTAGTTAACCCTTTTGAGCCTTAGACCTTTTTCTTTCAAGAACCATGATACAAGCCTATACCCGTTCTAAAAGATACCCTCTCTTGGCACCCAATCTTTCCTTTAGCACATGGCAAAAGTATAAGTTTGGGGGGAGAGACGAGGATTGCAACAAAGTGGTAAAAAGGCACAAAAATGAAGAAAAGGAAAGGCAATGAAAAAGAAAGAAAAGCAAAAAGACAAAAAGAATGTTCAATGTGAAAAAGAATAAAAAGGGATTTAAGAAAAGCAATGAATGAAAGGTGTGGAAAGTTTGAAAACGAGAAAAGGTTTGAAATGCATAAGAAAGAGTGATAATGTGTCTCTCTAACCCCTTAGAAAGAAGTGAAATGACTCAAAGAGTCAAGTGAATTGTGCCAAATGAATCAAAAGAAGTGCTTAAGGGAAGATGATACCCACTTGAACAAAAACATGACCTACCCTGAACCAAAAGCCTTCACAATAACTCCACAAAAGCCCAATATAATCTTGAGTCGAATGAAGCTTACATTAGTGGATACTCACATAAGGGGCAAGCATATGGTACTTAGAGCCGGCCTTGTGACCTTTCCTTGAGAGAAATGAGTGAATTCCCATTAACCTCGTTCTGTGTGCCAATATTCTAAAGGTGAGGTTTGCTTAGGGAGAGTTGAGGATGTGTGAGTTTGGGTTCCACAATGACCAAAGTAATTGAAAGAGTTCTTTGATGTGTTGAGTCAACTCGTGATGCTCTTGCGTCGCACTTGATCCATGGTTTGTCAAAGGTTAAATGTTGTTAATGACTCATGTGTGTCGAGGGCAATTGTTAGTCCCAATTGATGCTAGTTGAGGTTGCTTTAGGAAAGCTGAAAATTTCTTGGATTGTCCCTTAAGGGGTGGGTCATATTTTGTATGCTTGAGGACAAGCAAAAGCTTAAGTTTGGAGGAGTTGATAACTAGGGATTTTAACGCATTTTACACCCCTTTTGTGCTTATGCTTTGATTATAAATTCATACAAAATAGTCCCAAAAGGCTCATAAGGTGTGCTTGATTGCAGGTTTGATCAACAAAGTGAGAAGATGTCAAAGATCGGCTCAAGAGTGAAACCTGCACAAGTACCAAAGACAAGACAAAACTCAGGAGAAACAAGCCTAGTGCGGCCGCACTACACTTTGTGCGGTCCGCACTAGGGAGATTCAGAGAGTTAGATTTTCAGGCATCAAGGCAGTGCGGCCGCAGAAGGTTTTGTGCGTTCCGCACTGAGGCACCGCGGCCGCACGACCATTCTGTGCGGTCCGCAGAACCAAAGTTCAGGGAGATGCCAAATTCAGAAGATGAAGCCTGTGCGGTCCGCAGTCCATTCTGCGCGGACCGCATTAAAGTCCTCCGCGGACGCAGTCCATTCTGTGCGGTCCGCGGAGCCTGGGTTCAGAGAGTCGAAATTTCATGTTCAAGAGCTTAGTGCGGCCGCACACCATTTTGTGCGGTCCACACTGACCCCGCAGGGGCAATTTGTCCAATTTTTCCAGCTTAGTATAAATTGACTCTTTTCCCATTTTTAGGGTATCTGACGTTGTAATACAGTAGCTGCGCTCGTGAGAAGACTTTTCTTAGCCAATTTGGGCACTCTTACTTAGTTTTAATCGCTGAATCTTTGTATTTACCTTAGTAATTAATTAATATGTCTTTCTCTTCATCTATTTCTCTGATTTGCTCTTCAAGCATGAGTAGCTAGACCCATTAGCTAGGGTTGTGACTCAACCCTAGTGTGGGTAATTGATGGGTGTTGTGATTTAAGGTTAGATTGACTATGACTGTTTGTTATTTGGGTCAATTTTATGGTTTAATTTATGAATTAGTGGTTGCAAACACTGGTTTGTGCTAAGTTGACTTGGGCTCTTCTTGAGAAAGAGAACCTAAGTCTCCAAAATTGGCTCAACAAGGAATTGGGATGGACTCAAGAGATTTAATAGTCCCAATTAAAGGGTTAAACCTCGAGAGAGTAATACCCGACTTGAACCCTAGTTGCTTGGACAAATATTCATACCCAATTGGTCTTGAGAAAGTCAATTGGACAAAATCACTCTTTCTACCGAGAGGTGTAGAGTGGGTAGTATCGAGAAACGGTTATAACATATTCCCCAATCATGTCAGTCGTGCCTTGGATGCAAGTACCCGTCAATTGGTCACCTAGGTGAAAGTCACTACCCTGTAGACATGTGATTTTTGACCCTCCCCAAGATTTTTCCTATTTTAGCATGTAAATATTTAATGTAGGCCTAATATAGCTATTTCAACTATTTTTGACTTCTTTACTTTATTTTATTACCAGAAATGAAAATTATAAAAAATATTTTAGTTTATGTATTTGTCATAAATTTGAAAAAATGCAAAAAATAGTACCCTATTTTTATCTTTATACAATTTCGAAAATACAAAAATAGTTTCATGTTTATTTTAATTAATTAGGATTAGTTTTGACATGGTGTAGTATTTCTATCTTATTTTAAAAGGCATTGTGTAGTCTAGGGACCCTTCTAGACTCTTCTTTAGGACAAAAAATAAATAAAAAGACCCTAAGGACTTAACACAAAAAGCCTAGGGACTAATTGGCAAAATACACAAAATATAACCCTAATCCCTACCCCTCTATAATAGTGTCTACACCTAAAATAAACCGAGACCATATACAACAAAGAACGCCTGCGAGCTATACAGAGAGCATCGCCGCAATACACAAAAAAGAACCCCCTTCCAGTCGATCTTGAGCTTCAGCCGCTGAACTCCAAAGAGAACCTCCACCCCTGAACTTCTCCTGCTTCCATTTTCAAAACAACAGACCTACACCCCTCTTGAGATCGGCCGCTTCTCTGAAATAATTGAAGAAAAGAACAGAAAATTAAGGACCCCCGAGCTAGGCTTCTTCTTCACTGATAACACACACACAATATAGGGGGCGAATAGGAAAATTGCTCACATCTATTCTAGCTTCTTCTTTGAATTCGCTTTCATCTGATGAAATATGGTTGAGTCGCCTAGTGGTAGTCAATTTCGCCGACGCTGCTGCTTTGCTTCTGGTTCAAGAGATCGAGCTCATTTTTTCAGATTTACCGGGTGAATTTAAGAGCTCTGTAGTCTTTGCCTCGGCCATAAACCACATCCATTTCAGTTTCAAATCTGTTCAATCCGTCGAGGTCACTGCCATGCCGGCACTTCGCCGGAGTTTCTCCATTTCCAGTCCAGCTTGAGTTCCGCCGAGGTTCGATTTGAGATCGTTGTTCTTTGTTTCCGGTTCAAGGTCTGAGCTCCGATTCTTTCACTTACATGTTCTGTTTTTGTTTATTTGCGATGCTCTGTTTATGAAGTCCTTGCTATTGTTAATTGCTATCTCCCTTTAATTTCATATACATGGTTTTGATGACATGAATTTGGAGTTACACGTTGTGAATTCTGTCGGTTGGGTTTCTTTTTCTGAGATTTGGCTTCACTTTTGCCTGGATGCAGAATGTTGGGTTTAGCTTCATTTTGTTGCTTGTTGTGGTTTCATCAACAAACTGTT
This sequence comes from Nicotiana attenuata, assembly GCF_001879085.1. NCBI lineage: Eukaryota > Viridiplantae > Streptophyta > Magnoliopsida > Solanales > Solanaceae > Nicotiana > Nicotiana attenuata. The sequence continues at coordinate 260,828 of NW_017671215.1, read as the reverse complement.
GATTCACTTAGCTTCATTTTGTTGTTTGATTTCTCTTATAAGTTTACTTGCAATGGTCATGCCGTGCATTTTGTTTTTTAAGGAAAATAGTAATTGCATAGGGATATTGGTTGATTCTTTTGGTTTCACACAGTGTATACTTCACTTTAAGCTTCAAATTCTGAAGATTAATCACGACATGAGCAGGTGAATCGTAATGAGTTTTAGTCATGTAAAGGGAGGCTATGAGTTTGAATGTGTGATTGCCTTGATGCCATTTGCCACATCACAAATCTTAAGTTGTGCATTGTTTGCTGTTTACGTTGGATGGCAGATTTAGTTTGTAGTGTATTTGAATTTTAATTTTTTCATACAATTCTTGATGTTAAGAGGTAACGGGAAATCCCTTTAAGCTTTTCTTATTAATTAACCTCCTTTATAATTAGAATTGAGGTGCGCCGTGCCAAACAAAAATTATAAATGCATGTCCCTTACTTAAAATAATATTAAAATTCATAGAATTCGAGGCGTGCTATTTGGCAAATTTTCATGGCCCCCGTAAAGTTAACAACGCGTAGTTGCTTTTAGGCGCGTTATTTTAATAATGTACCTTCCTACACTCGGGTGCGCATTTATGTGACCCAAATCCAAATCTCAACGTTAGATAAAATGTGTTATGGACTGCGGGTGCATTTATGTGACGTGGTTCGAAACATATTTTAAATGACGTTGCAATCCTCCTTTAATTAAATAAATAAAAGCGGTTAAAAAGTCAAAATGCACATAGGTTTGAACATGTACTAAAATCAGATAATTAAGCCGAATATAACAGTTGAGCGACCGTGCTAGAACCACGAAACTCGGGAATGCCTAACACCTTCTCTCGGGTTAACAGAATTCCTTACCCAGATTTTTGGTCGCGGACTGTAATACAGAGTCAACCCTTTCCTCGATTCGGGATTTAAACTGGTGACTTGGGACACCATAAATCTCTCAAGTGGCGACTCTGAATCTTCTTAATATAAATAATCCCGTTTCGATTGTCACTTTAAGTTGGAAAAAACTCCATTTATTATACCCTTCACGGGGTGTAGTAAGAAAAATGAGGTGTGACATACCCTAGTGCCTTTTAGACCATTAGATACAACTTGTAGCAATTTACTCTTAGTTTAATTTAGTTGCAATTATAATTTGTAGTTTGATCATAGTAGAATATAAAGAAAAACCAAAAAATGAATAGAAGACCAATTAAGAGCACATACGCAATCCTAAACTAGATAGATACTCCATTCCAATCCTAGCTCTCTGTGGATTCGATCCCGACCCAAAATCGGGTAAAAGCTATTGCGACCCTCTCTTGCTACTTATTAGTAGTGCGGAGTTGGCAGCAATCAATGTCGGGCATACGAAACCTCTTTTGGATCGGCTTTGGTGCAGCGCTCGGGGGAAAAGGCTTTTGGATAAATTTTTTGGAGTCCGGTCCTTTCAATATCGGGGGTGCCCCGGGATCTGATCGACCCTAGAGTTGTACGTTTCCACTTTCTTGTCATTAGCCTCAATCATTTTCTCACCCAACTCCGCTCATTTTGTCAACTCTTCGAGCATCTTCATCACCTAGGGATTTACCTCGGGCTCAGTTGCACCCCGGTCTCTCGATTATTTGCTCATCTCTTCGAGTGCTTTCCCGACATTGTTCGGGCTCGACCCTGTTGGGGGTATGGTTTTGACTCTGCAGCTGTGTTATTGACGCTTGTTGAGCCTGCAACATTTTGAAGATTAACCGCAGGCTTACCCCATCACCTTCGCCTTCCGGTGCTTCCCGAGCTATTGGTCGGGGTCCCCCGCGAACACTATTTTCGGAATCGGTTGGCAAAATCACGTTGATGGCCACCTGCGAGTTAGCATCGAACGAATCGGCAACTGGGACACCATTGGGATTAGCAAAGGGCACCTCGTTACTGGGCATAAAATTATTATTTTTGTTGTGATGGCCAGACTCAGCATCAATTCAAGTGAGCAGACTAAGAGTTTGACATTTTTGGGCTGACCTAAAATTAAAACTTTAAACAACAAGTGTAAAATAGAGTGTGTTATGGACATTCGTATCAAATTACCACTATTATCCTTAGCCCCACGGTCGGTGTCAAATTGTTTATTCCAAAATTGGGTAACAATTAAATTTATATGTGGTTTTAAGGATATACGGTTTAATCAAAACGAACAATTAGGAATATCAAATAAACGAGTTAGAAATGAAAGAAAATGTTCAAACCAGTTGCAATATTATGGCTAAGCTGACTTGTAATGACCCGATCGGTCATTTTGTGCAATTTTGCCCCATTACCCAATTTTCATGCTTCACACTTACGTGTTATTGCTTTTATGACTTGCGGGGTTTATTGTTTTCGTTCCGGGAAGCTTTCAGGTTAATTTGGACCCTTGATTCTTGCCTTAAAAGTTTAATTTTAAAATGTTGATCAAACTTTGACTTTTGTGAAAACGACCCTGGAACTATGCTTTTATGACTCCGATAGCTTCGTATCGTGATATAGGACTTGGGCGTGTGCCCGAAATTGATTTTTAAAGTCCGTAGGTTGATTTGTGTTAATTTTGCCGAAATATAGCAATTTTAAGTTGAAAAGTTTGACCGTAGGTTGACTTTTAGCTATCGAGCTCGGAATTTGATTTTGGTACTTGGAATAGGTCTGTTATGGTATTTAGAACTTTCCTGCAAAATTTGGTGTCATTTTGAGTTGATTTGACAACGCTTAGTTTTAATGTTAGAAGTTCTTGAAAATTTCTTTGAAATTTTTGCGTTTTAGAGCTTAATTCGTAGTTTTAGATGTTATTTCTAAGTTTTGATCGCGCGAGCAAGTTCGTATGATATTTTTAGACTTGTCTGGATTTCAATTTGGAGCTCCGAGGGCTCGGTTGTGTTTCGAACGCTTAGCGGAGCTTTTGGTTCACATCTGCGAAGGTAGGCCAAGTCTGCTGGGTTCGCATTTGCGAACCCAGTATTCACATTTGCAAAAAGTTCCTGGGAATGAGCTAGTTCGCATTTGCGATCGACCTGGTCGCAATTGCGAAAGTCCAGGGTTCGCAATTGCGAACTTTTCACTGCAATTGCGATGACAGCAGAGATGAGAGGGTCTTCGCAATTGCGAGAGATTCTTCGCAATTACGGGGTTCGCAATTACGGACCCCAGGTCTCATTTGCGACATCTGTGATTGATCAAATAGCTGAGGGGTGGGATTTTTGAGTTCATTCTCTCATTTTTGAACTCTAGACTCGGTAGGAGATGATTTGGAGAGGGAATTTTCACCTAAAAACCTTGGGTAAGTGATTCGAATCTATTTCTAATCAAATTACATCAACATATCTTAGATTTTAACATCAAAATCATGTGTATCAAAATAGAAATTTGTGACACTTTGCTAAGTTTTGAAAAAATAAGAAATTGAGTTTTGAGAGTCGAATTGGACTCGGATTTTGAAACTAATCATATATATGAACTCGTGGGGTCATGGGTAGACGAAATCTACTATTGGACCCAAGTTTTGACCGGGCGAGCCCCAGGTTGACTTTTGTTGACTTTTTGGGAAAAATGTAAAGATCTTAACTTTATCTATTGCAATTGAATTCCCTAGAATTGTTTGATATTGTTGAGCCAAATTTGGTCAGATTTGAGTCGTGTGGAGGCGGATGGTAAAAAAGTTATTTCTGAGTTTTGGATTGGTCTATTTGAGGTAAGTGTCTTACCTAACTTCATGTGGGGGAACTACCCCTTAGGACTGGTATTGTTTGATTCAATTGTGTTATGTGAAATACGTGTACGCAAGGTGACGAGTGGGTACTCGGGTTGTACGTAGTATTTGACCGGTTTAGGCTACTTAGACTATTTTCATGCTTTAATTGAAATGCCTTATTATGTTTTAAATTCTCGTAGTCAAATTATCCTTAATTGTGTTAGAATATCCTTAAATGCCTTAGTTGACTTGTTTACTATTTGTTCTACATCCTACTTGCTAAATTGCTCCGATGTTTTTTAGTTGAACTTGTTGTCTCTTCTATTGTTACATGCTATCTCTTCACTGTTAATTATCATTGTTGGAGTAATTGTTCATGTTATCCCTTTACTTGTTGATTTCCATTATTTGAGACTCATTGTTGAATATTATCTCTTTTATTGTGAAGTTAGTCTTATCTAATATTGTGGTTATACATTATTTCTCTCATTGTTGAGATATTTGATGTTGAAGTTGTGGAAGTCGTTAATACATTGAGGCGATGTTGGTTATTGTAAAAACATCTATCTTATTAAGAATTTTCCATCCATTGTTATTGTTAATATTCTCGTATACGTTATGTTGGAGCCTGATGTTTAGTTTAAAGTATATATATATATTTATGTGTATATCGCCTCATATTTTACTTTTATTTCGTGGATTTAGGATGTGAAATGTGTTGATTTATATTAATTTGAAATGTTTTATGTCTAGGAATGATCCAGGAGCAAACGGGGGTGAAATGTGCGAAATTTGAGCCAAAACGGTCGAAAACAGGAAAATTGGAATTTGCAGCGCCCCAGGCAGCGCCTAGCCCTACCTGTGGTGCCAGAAATAGAAACTCCAAATCGGCAGCGCCATGGAGGGTGCCTGGCGCTAGGTAGGGCGCCGTTGGCGTGAAACTTGTCCAAATTCACCCGGGACACGGTTATTTCGGCCCTAGACCTACCCAATACGTATAAAAGCAAGACTAAACTTATTGGTGAGGGGGTGACGCCACTTTTGAGGGAAAATACAGACAAGAAACATTCGGAAGCAGAGAGATCTCAGTTTTCTTCATCTTTTTCTAGTATTTTCAATTATTCAACACTTATGAAATTGTTTGCTATTACCATGAGTGGCTAAAAACCCATTGTTCTGGGATTGTGATTTAGCCATGAATATTGTTGTTTAACGTTGACTTGACCATGATTATAATTCACTATTATATGATTGTTTCTTCAATTCTGTGATTAATTGCTTAATTGTCTGGCCAGCAGTTAGGTTCTATTTACTAACTATGCTATGCTTGGGAAAGTCGTGTTTAGATTAGAGAAGAATTGAAGAGAGCACGATCTTAACTCTTAGGGGGGGCGGATTTGTGGTTAGGATAGGAATATACCTAGTCATCGTGCTTAATTAAATATTGTAATCTTAATGCGTTCTTAATAGATTGATTTTATAGGAATATAGGCGTTAATATATTTAGAATAGCCGAGTACTACTTCGGGAGAAGGCTATGAGAGCAATTATCGATTAATTAGCAACCATGAGTGAATTGTATGAGAGGGAGAGTTAACTAGAACACAATCGGATTGGTGAATCGATCACAACCCTGGAATATTTGTCTCTATTGAATACATAACAATCATTTTATTGCTTGATAATTTAGTTATTAATTAGAATTATAGTTTAGTATAACCACATTCTTGAACTTGATTTTGGCTTGACTGAATAACAATCTTGGTGATTTTAGTGGGTAATTGATACAAGTCTCTGTGGGTTCGACACTTATCATTTTATTACTTGTACGACCACGTATACTTGCGTGTGCGCTTGGGAGCAACAAGTTTTTGGCACCGTTGCCGGGGACTTGAATATTGAATATTTTCTAGTTTTTGCTTTAATTGTTTATTTCGTCAAGTCTAACGTTACTTGATTGTTGCCCTGATCTCAAGAACTTTGATTGAATGCATAGGGTCAGAACCCAGGACCGACTTCAAGGCTTTGACCCTGAACCTGAGAGAACATTTCACAGAAGGTTGAGGGAAGCAAGGGATACAAATAATATTCAGGCACTTGTTCAATTTCCTGTGAACATTAGAGGAGCAACACATGGTTGTTCAGGAGGTAGCGATGCCCAGCATTGCTAATGTCACCTCCAGCATTGTGAACCCCAAAATCACTGGGCACTTTGAGCTGAAACAAAGCATGATCCAGCTACTTCATGCGAATAGGCAGTTTATGGGTCTTCCACACGAGGATCTACAATAGCATATCCTGAACTTCCTGGAGATTAGTGATACTTATATCACTAACGGGGTCACTCCAGACTACGTGAGGCTCACACTTTTCCTATTCTCTCTGTTGGGCAAATTAAAGCGATGGTTAGAACCAGCTAATTCTATTACATCATGGAATGATTTGGCAAGGAAATTTCTAGCAAGGTTCTTTCCTTCAGGCAAAACTGCAAAGATCAGAAGTGAGATAGTCTCCTTCAAACAGAAAGCAAGGGAGTCTCTATACTCGGCTTGGGAGAGGTTCAAAGGGCTAATCAGAGACTGTCCTCATCACAATCAGACAAGAGAAGTATTAGCTCACACTTTCATAGAAAGTCTACATCCTGAAACAAATATTATGGTAGATGTTGCAGCTGGAGGTCAAGTGTTAGAGAAAAGCTTTGACAAGATATATGCATTATTGAACAAATTCTCCAAAAGCAATCCGGATTGGCAAGGAGAAATGGGCAGACACACAGTGCAAAAATCTGCAGGGGTTCTTGAGTTAGATGTCATCTCGGCATTATCAACACAGATTTCTACACTGAGGAACCAAGTCAATCAGATAACCATAGTTATAAAAACAAGAAACAAGCTCAACCAATGCAATACGTTCAAGTGTTTTGTGAAGTATGTTGAGAGGGTCACACGAGCGACTTATGCCTAATTAATCTAGAGTCTGTCTGCTTTGTGGGTAATGCAAATAGGGGTGAGACAAACCAATATGGGAACACTTACAATCCCAACTAGAGGAACCACCCAAACTTCTCTTAGGGTGGAAATCAAGGTGCTCAAAACCATTACTGACCACAAGCACCTCAACAGCAATATAGACCACCTCAGGCTGAACAACAAGCAAGTCCAACAAGTCACCTTGAGGAAATGATGAAAAAATTGATGGTTGATCAGCAGGCCCAAGCCACAGCAATGAGAAATTTGGAGCGCCAAGTGGAACAGCTTGCCAGTGCTCAAAACACTAGACCAGTTGGAGCTCTTCCAGTTGACACTGAAGCTAATCCTATGGCATCCCTTAATGTCGTGTCATTGAGGAATGGGAGACAATTAGAAGAAGTTCAATCGAAAAAGAGAAAACAGGTGATTTTTAATGAAAGGCCATCCCCTATAGAATCAACATCAAAAAAATCTAAGGATTCAGAGAAGCCAGCTGAAGAGGCAGTGGCTGAGCAACCCCCACCATTGGTTGCAAGGCCACCACCTCCGTTCCCTCAATGATTGCAAAAAGTGAAGGATAACGCCGCATATAATAAGTTTCTTGATATTTTGAAGCAAGTGCAAATTAATATTCCATTGGTAGACATTTTACAAGAAGTGCCCAAATATGCAAAGTACATCAAGGATAGTGGCAAATAAAAGGAAGGTGACCGAGTTTGAAACTGTGGCACTCACTAAGGAGTGTAGTTCTAGAATTCAAAGCAAGTTACCTCAGAAATTGAAGGATCCAGGTAGTTTCACTATCCAAATCTCTATTGGTAAACATGCGGTTGGGCAAGCTTTATGTGATCTTGGAGCGAGCATCAATTTGATGTTGCTATCTGTGTTCAGAAAGTTGGAGTTGGGTGAGCCACGCCCAACAACGGTAATTTTATAGTTGGCCGATTGCTCCCTTGCTCATCCTGAAGGAGTGATTGAAGATGTGTTAGTTCAAGTGGGTACTTTCATATTCCCTGCTGATTTCATTATCTTGGACTACGAGCCTGATCAGGAAGTCCCATTTATTTTGGGGCGTCCATTCTTAGCCACGAGCCGAGCTATTATCGATGTTTCCAAAGGAAAGATGACGATGAGAGTGGGTGATCGAGTGAAGGTATTCAATGTTTATAAAGCACTTAGGTTGCCAGCCCACTATGAAGAGCTATCTATGATTTCTGTGGTGGAAAGTAATGCTACATCATTAGTGCCTTATATGAGCCCTATAGATCCTCTTGAACGAGCTTTGATTGGGGATGAAGAAGATAGTGAAGATGAAATGATGGGAGAAATTGAGCAAGTACTTGATACGTCCTGCAATTATGTCCATGGATTTGGAAAATTTGAGGAGTTGGACAGGCCTGTCACTTTGACCCCTCCTAAGCCATCGCATCTGCGTTATGCTTATTTGGGGAACTCTGAGACATTACCCGTGATTATCTCCTCCAGCTTGACTAACACTCAAGAAGAAAAATTACTCAGAGTACTCTGCGATCGTAAAAAGGCAATTTGGTGGACTATTGCTGACATCAAGGGAATCCAGTCCATCATTTTGCATGCATAAAATCTTCTTAGAAGATGGACACCGCCCAAGTGTTGAGCAGCAAAGGAGGTTAAATCCCATTATGAAAGAGGTCGTGAAGAAGGAAGTAATCAAGTTGCTCGATGCAGGTATCATCTTTCCTATTTCTGATAGCAACGGGGTAAGCCCAGTTCAATGTGTGCCCAAAAAGGGGGGATGACTGTGATTGAGAATAAGAAATAAGCTAATTCCTACTCGCACTGTGACGGGGTGGAGATTCTGCATTGATTATAGAAGGCTCAACAAAGCAACCCGCAAGGACCACTTTCCACTTCCATTTATTGACCAAATGATGGAATTAGCCGGGCATGAATACTATTACTTCCTTGATAGTTATTCGGGATACAATCAGATTGTCATATGCACAGAGGACCAGGAGAAGACCACTTTTACTTGCCCTTATGGCACTTTTGCCTTCAAGCGAATGCAGTTTGGTCTTTGTAATGCACCAGCCACTTTCCAGAGATGCATGATGGCTATTTTCACCGATACGGTGGAAAATTTTGTGGAAGTGTTTATGGATGATTTTTTAGTCTCTGGGTCTTCTTATGATGATTGTTTAAGCAAGGTGTTGGCCCGTTGTGAAGAAACAAATCTGGTACTGAATTGGGAAACGTGCCATTTTATGGTGCAGGAAGGCATCGTGTTGGGTCACAGAGTGTCTAAGAGCGGCATTGAAGTTGACAAGGCGAAAGTGGAGGCGGTTGAAAGATTACCTCTACCTATTTCTGTGAAGGGTGTCCGAAGTTTCTTGGGACACGCGGGATTCTATCGGCGCTTTATTAAAGATTTTTCTAAAATTGCTACTCCTTTGTGCAGGTTGCTTGAAAAAGATGTAACTTTCAATTTTGATGACGCCTGCCTCAAGGCATTTGAAGAACTCAAAAAGAAGTTGGTGCCTGCTCCTATTATTGTGGCACTAGATTGGTCCTTACCATTTGAACTTATGTGTGATGCGAGCGATCATGCTATTGGGGCATTGCTAAGCCAGAGGAAAGAAAAGGTGTTTTATTCCATCTACTGTGCGAGTAAGACTCTTGATGATGCACAGCTGAACTACACCACCACTGAAAAGGAGTTGTTAGCTGTTGTGTGAGCCTTTGAAAAATTTTGGGCATTCTTGGTGGGAACGAAAGTCATAGTCCATACCGATCATGCAGCAATTAGGTATCTATTTACAAAAAAAGAATCTAAGGCTAGATTGATGCGCTGTGTTTTGTTGCTGCAGGAATTCGATGTAGAAATACGAGATCGAAAGGGGACAGAGAACCAAGTAGCTGATCATCTATCAAGGCTGGAAAATCACGACCACGTGGAGGAGGGCGGCCAAATTAAAGAAGTATTTCCTGATGAGCAACTTTTTGCTATCACCCAAGACCCTCCCCCATGGTACGCAGACTATGTGAATTATCTTGTAAGTGGGGTATTTCCTCTTGAAATTGAGTCTGAAGATAGAAAGAGGTTTCTACATGATGTGAACTTCTACTATTGGGATGAGCCATATTTGTACAAGCAATGTGCTGATCAGTTGATGAGGAGATGCATTTTAGAAAAGGAGGTAGAATTAGTGTTGTATGATTGCCATGCATCACCTTATGGAGGCCATCATGGAGGAGATAGAACAACTGCAAAGGTATTGCAATCCGGTTTCTTTTGGCCAACTTTATTCAAGGATGCCCATGCATTTGTTAAGAAGGGTGACCAATGTCAGAGAACAGGAACAATCACAAGGAGGCATGAGATGCCTTTGAATAACATCCTAGAAGTTGAGATTTTTTATGTGTGGGGGATAGATTTTATGGGACCATTCCCGTCGTCTAGAGGAAAAAAATACATTTTGCTAGCAGTTGACTACGTGTCAAAATGGGTAGAGGCAATTGCATTACCAACAAATGATGCCATGGTGGTAGCTGCGTTTGTGAAAAAGAACATATTTTCGAGGTTTGGGACTCCACGTGCCTTAATTAGTGATGAGGGGACTCATTTTTGCAATCGGTTGTTGAATAATTTTCTAGCTAAATATGGAGTCCGCCATAGAGTTGCTACAGCATATCATCCTCAAACAAGTGGGCAAGCTGAGGTGTCGAACAGAGAAATAAAGCAAATCTTAGAGAAGACGGTGAGTGTGAATAGGAAGGATTGGGCTGCAAAGTTAGATGATTCCTTATGGGCATATAGAACCGCATAAAACGCCAATTGGGGCGTCACCATACAAGTTAGTTTATGGGAAGGCATGTCATTTGCCTGTTGAACTTGAACACAAAGCATATTGGGCCATTAAGAAGCTGAACATGGACCTTGAAGCCACGGGCGAGAAAAGACTTTTGCAGTTGAATGAGTTAGATGAGTTCAAGTTTCACTTTTATGAAAATGCTAAGCTTTACAAAGAAAAGACAAAAAGATGGCATGACAAGCACATCAAACCATGTCACTTTGAGCTAGGCCAACAGGTATTGTTATTCAATTCGAGACTAAGGCTATTCCCTGGGAAGCTAAAATCGAGATGGTCAGGCCCGTTTGAGGTGGTGAGAGTCACTCCTTATGGCGCAATTGAGTTGCGAGCTTTACACGGGGAAAGAAAATTTTTGGTGAATGGACATAGAGTCAAGTACCATTGGGGAGGAATAATTAATCGTGAGAAGACCAAGGTTGTACTCGCTGATGAGTAAGCGAGACTCTACGTCGTGCCGCGACGTTAAATCAGGCGCTTGTTGGGAGGCAACCCAATTTTTATTGCTTTCCTGGTTTAACTTCTTACCTTTTTTTTAGTTAGAGTAGATAGAGTTTGCATTTTCTTTGTAGGTATAGAAATTATAGATATAATGGTGTAGGACGTGTAAATTGAGTATATAAAAGGCTCGGGGGATCGGGATGTCACAAAAAAAACAAAAAAAAGTAAAATTCCTCGAAAATAGCGCCCAGGCCAGCGCCCAACGCTACCTGGGGGTGCTAAAAACAGTGTTCACAAATCGCCCAGCGCCAGCATAGCGTTGAGCGCTGGGCTGGGGGTTTCTAGTTATAATTTTTTTTTTATTTTAGTTTATTTTCGTTTTTAGTTATTCGATAACCCATACCCATTTAACCCTACCCATATACCCATTTACACGAACATCCTAACCCATCCTACTGCCCATATCCATCCCCAACCTAACTTAACCCATAACCCAAATTCCAAAATCAAAACAAAAAAAAAACACAAAGGCTGCTCTCTCTCTTTCTCAACGCTGCTTCTGGCGATTCCCCTTTCTTCTTCCTCACAAATTTTCTCAAGTTTTTTCTCTTGCTCTCCTTCTCAAGTCTACAGGTATGTTCTTCTTCTCTTTCTTTTTTTTGTTTTCATTGGTAGATAACAATGCACATCCCATCCCCCAAGTGCCCTAATCCCCAAGTTTTTCCCCATATGTAGTTCTTAAGAAATTTTTATGGTGGGTGGTCCACCTTGGTCGAAATTTGTGTGGTTATTGTATATACGGAGTAGTAAACTAGAATTTCCTCTACTTCATTGAAATTTGGGAGGGCCACAATGTCCACCATTGTTAAACTAGAATGCACACACTTTATATGTTCCGAAAAAGTCTGAGTAACCGAGTATATGTGTGTATGAATGTGGGCTAAGTGTGGGGTGTATGGGGAGGACCTTACATGCTAAGGAGCTTGGTTTTGATGCAAACATGTTCCTACATCATCTATCTTATATAATGTATGTTGTAGAATTTAGCTAATTTAGTGTAGTGTAATAGTTGTCGGAAGGTGAATAACATATGCCTTTTGCTTACCTTAAGGTGAATTCACTAGCCATAATCAATCACTTGTGTGTGTGGCATTGATTAGTGCCCTTTTAGCTATTGTATGGCATGGGGAAGTCTTGAGTACCCATAGCTTTGGAGTGCCACACTTGTACATGTTAGAACAAAGTTGTGTAGTATTGTACATTGTGCCTTCGGTTTTAAGTGTGGGGTCACTTCATGACTTGCGCGACAAACCTTAGGCATATTTCTTGATGAGTTCTCACATACGTGCTTATTTGTGTTGTAGGATATTACGGCTCGTGATAGTTCTAGCAAAGGCAAGGGCATTGGAAAGTCCTCCACCACTTCCCCTGCGCCCAAAAAGCAAAAGCAAGGAGAAGGATCCTCGCCGCAAGCTAAAGGCAAACAGGTTGCCGAGGGATCACAGCAGGTGCCATTGAGACCGAGACCTCGCTTGGATTGGTCAATGATGCAGCTATTGCATGGCACCGGGACTTCGTGCCATATGGACGGTATATCTCTGAGATAGGAATTAATACCAAGGCTTTAGAAAGAAACTTCCCAGAGGTACTTGGCCGGCTCCGCGCACTAAATATGAACAAGTTCCTGGAATGCCCCAGGCATGCAAATCTGAGCATGGTTCGGGAACTTTATGCTAACTGGGATGCTGGATAGGGCACTGCACGTGTACGGGGGACGAATGTGCCAATGGATAGAGAGTCTTTGTGTGCACATTTGGGGGTTGAGAATGTTGACCCGAGGAGACTCCAAAGATTTGTTAGAAGCCCAAAATATTTGTTGATACGTCACACTCTTTGTGGCGTGTATTCCAATGCTAAGTGGACCAGGAAGCAAGGTAACATTCACCTTTCTATGGTTCGCTCCGATTTCAACAAGACTGCCAAAGTGTGGCAAAATTTTGTGCAAGCCAGACTCATGCCAGTGGAGCACAGCCGTGATTGCACTCGAGCTAAAGTGTGTGTCATCTTCTTTTTGATGACTGGCAGACCCATTAATATGGGTGATATTATGCTCGGTGAGATGGCCCGCACGAGATTTGGGCGACAGATTAAGAGGTTCTTCTTCGGCAACTTACTCACACAGTATATGCTATTCCGAGGAGTGCCGGAGTACCCCGGATATGATGAGGAGGTGGAGGCTCCGTCAGGGCTTTTGGACATCGCATCTCTGTTGGAGATGTCGTCAAAACTCACTCTAGCCGCACGGATTGAACGAGACGAGAACTTCAATAGGTACCTCTATAACTCGTTGAACTTACTCATAAGCAGGGCTGGTATTTCAGACGAGGAGCGTATGCATTTACGCAATGACTTGTCGAGCACGTCCAAGGAGATGTTGGGGATTGCACCTCGCAGCCCCGTTCACTCGTCGGAGGATGCCAACTCTGTCAAGGGATCAGACACGGAGGACGAGGCTGGTGATGATGTTACGGGGCCCATGGCATTGGTGCCTCTAGGATCGGATGATTATGTGCCTAGAGCTGCTGATAGAGGGCACGCTGAGGAGGAGAACCCCGACTGACAGGGAGTTTTCTTTTCACCCTACTCTGTTTTACATTTTTATATGCATCGAGGGCTATGCATAGATTAAGTGTGGGGTGGGAGGAATACTACCTGTGATGTAGTTGTATATCTTGTATCAATTTGTTTTAATTTGTTTCTTTTATTAGTTTTAGTATGTTTCTTTTATTAGTTTTATTTAGTCTAGTTTTAGTTTTTTTTATTTAGTCTAGTTTTAGTTTAGTTGCTTTAAAGAAAAAATGTAAAAATACTAAAAAAAGGGAAAAAAAAATTAGAAAAAGCTCGGACTTTTCCCGACGATGGATCTTTTGGACAATTTTCTTGAGAGATAAAGTCCGACTAAAAATACCAAAAAGATTTTTTTTAGAATAGTTAGGTAGTATCCCTTGGTTTTTCTTTGGGCGCCGGTTCTTTTCCAAGGGTGTAGCTCGAACCGAGTACTTTATTTTTTTATTAGAAGTAGTTTAGGAAGAAACTGAGTTGCTCTGAGATACTCATTGACATGGTTGATGTTGGCACATTAGGCTATGACATACATTCTATCTTTTCGTGTATTTCGTTTAAATTGTGACGTCTAAGAGAAGTAAATAGCCTATTTTGTGACGCTTTCTCTTAGTTGTTTGACGTGTATGCCAGATAGTGCTTCATTGCTTAATTCTTCTCAATTATGTGTGCTTGCTTGACTTGAGAGTTGAACAAAACTGTTGTGAGTGAGTCATGTGCAATGTGTGTGAGAGGATTTGTGAACTTTTGTGCTATCCTGTGTAGTCTAGAACTTGCCCCGTGTGTTAATCGAAGAGAAATTGTAAGTTGTGCTAATCTAGGAGATGACATAGGCATTTTCTTTCTTGGTCATGGATGTGCTTGTCACATAAAAATAAAATTCTCCGTTGCTAGCCCCTTTGAGCCTATAGACCTTTTCTTTGGAACCCACATTACAAGCCATACCCCTATTTTGTTCTTAATTGAGATTGTTGAACCTTTACCTCCTAAGGCACTTAGTCGCTAAAAGAAGTAAGGTGAGAGATTAGGGAGTATCTTTTGAGTGGATCCATGGAAGGGTCCGTTGGTGCACTAAAAGTTGAAATCAAAAGTCACTAGCCGATGAACTTTAATGTATGGAGTGTGTGAAAAAGAAAAAAAAGGGGGAAAGAAAGAAAAATTGCAAGAAAAGAAACAAATTGATAGTGAAAGTATGTAGAAAAAAACACACCTCCAATTCTTAATAATTTGTGCTAGTGGGAGTATAGAAGTGCTTAATGAAAGTGAGGGCTATGTTGCATATGGTTTGTGGCAAGTGATTTGGTTGAGAAGAATATGTGCTTGAATTGTGAATGTAGTGTATTAAAGTGCTTAGGAGAGTTAGTCACTATTTCTAAATGTATCATACCCGTCCCTTAGCCTACATTACAACCTTAAAGTCCTAATTGATCCTAGATTTGGCTAGCTTAAATTAGTAGAGATATACACTATGGGCAAGCTTATGGTACGACCACGGGATGCATATGAATTCTTTGTGAGAGTGAGCGAATTTTGTTCAATTGTGTGATGTCCTTAATCTAAATTCAAAAGCATATTTGAATGTGTGGAGTAATCTATATTCACTCATTTATTTGTTGGTGAGGGCACATGATCTTATGAATGATTGGTAATGTTGTAAACTTTCTTGTTGGGCGAGTACGTGAGTTGAGGGTGCTTAGTGGTTACAAGTCGGCTTTTGAGGTTGGGTGGTGACAATTAGGTTGTTGGAATTGATTGAATTGAAATGTTATACTTAGGCGTGCTTAAACGGGAAGAATGTGAAATTTTGTATGTTCATGCTTGGTGCCGGTATTGATCATACTCAAGGGTAGAGTGTATGATTAAAAGTTAAATTGCTCTTCTATATTTGAGATTTGTACGTAGTTGGGGGTTTATTTGATAGTCCCATTGCTCGAGGACGAGCAAGAGTCTAAGTGTGGGGTGTTGATGTTTAGTTTAAAGTATATATATTTGTGTGTATATCGCCTCATATTTTACTTATGTTTCGTGGATTTAGGATGTGAAATGTATTGATTTATATTAATTTGAGATGTTTCTATGTGTAGGAATGATCCGGAAGCAATCGGAGGCGAAATGTGCGAAATTTGAGCCAAAACGGACAAAAACAGGAAAATTAGAATTTCCAGCGTCACAGGCAGCGCCTAGCCCTACCTGTGGCGTCAAAAATAGAAACTCCAAATTGGCAGCACCATGGAGGGTGCCTGGCACTAGGCAGGGCGCCGTTGGTGTGAAACTTGTCCAAATTCGTCCGGGACACGGTTATTTCGGTCCTACACCTACCCAACACGTATAAAAGCAAGACTAAACTTATTGGTGAGGGGTGACGCCACTTTTGAGGGAAAATACACATGAGAAATATTCAGAAGCGGAGAGATCTCAGTTTTCTTCATCTTTTTCTAGTATTTTCAATTATTCAACACTTATGAAATTGTTTGCTATTATCATGAGTGGCTAAAAACCCATTGTTCTGGGGTTGTGATTTAGCCATGAATATTGTTGTTTAACGTTGACTTAACCTTGATTATAATTCACTACTATATGGTTGTTTCTTCAATTCTATGATTAATTACTTAATTGTGTGGCTAGCAGTTAGGTTCTATTTACTATCTATGCTATGCTTGGGAAAGTCATGTTTAGATTAGAGAAGATTGAAGAGTGCACGATCTTAACTCTTAGGGGGGTGAATTTGTGGTAAGGATAGGAATATACCTAGTCACTGTACTTAATTAAATATCATAATCTTAATGCATGCTTAATAGATTGATTTCATAGGAATATAGGCGTTAATCTATTTTTTTGAATAGGCGAGTAGTACTTTGGGAGAAGGCTATGAGAGCAATTATCGATTAATTAGCAACCATGAGTGAATTGTATGAGAGGAGAGTTAACTAGAACACAATCGGATTGGTGAATCGATCACAACCCTGGAATATTTGTCTCAATTGAATACATAACAATCATTTTATTGCTTGACAATTTAGTTAGTAATTAGAATTATAGTTTAGTATAATCACATTCTTGAACTTGATTTTGGCTTGACTGAATAACAATCTTGGTGATTTTAGTGGCTAGTTGATACAAGTCTCCGTGGGTTCGACACTGGACTTATCATTTTATTACTTGTACGACCACGTATACTTGCGTGTGCGTTTGGGAGTAACAAAGTCATGGGCTATTGTTGTGAAAACGTTGATATTGTTGTTGTTGGCAAGTTGTGATATATGGATACTTGTGGTGTGGATTGTTATTGTGATATGATATTGACACGAATGCGGCGGTATAAGGCCTGGGTTGATGTGCATGCGGCGGTATAAGGTGGGACTTATGTGCGTGATTGCTTGTATGGGAACTACATGAAGCCACGCAACGTCATAAGATGGACTAATGTGCGTGTAGCTATTTTGGGAAAAAAAGCTGTTTTCAATACCTATTTTCAAATGTAAGGCGCACGCGGTGGTATAAGAAAAGAGTGTGATTGAAATTGAGAAATGTGAATACGAGGCGGTACCTCGATTGTGATTCTTAATTATACGAGGTGGTACCTCGGTTTGATTTCATTATACACGAGGCGCTGCCTCGTTGTGTTTCTTGCTGTTGGTTTCATGTTGCAAAGTGTTGCGGAAGGAATATTTCTTGCTGCTTCATTATTATTATTCTAGCAGTTGTAGTCTCTACATGATCATTGTAGCACTTTAGTTGCTTCTTTTATGTTATATTTATTGTTAACTTTCGGTACTAGTTCTTGCTATTATCTTGTTCCGTTTCAGTTATTCTTCACTTTTCGCTATATATCCGTATTACATTTTTATACTATCTATTTCATATCCTAGTAGGTGTTTTGACCTGCCTTCGTCACTACTATACTGAGGTTAGGTTTGATACTTATTGGGTACCGTTGTGGTGTACTCATACTATGGTTCTGCACATCTTTTTGTGCAGATCCAGGTACGTCCGCTCGTGCCGGTAGATAGAGATTTTCTGCTAGTTGCTTTTATAGGAGACTTCAAGGTATGCATGCTCAGCGTCCGTAGGCCTTGGAGTCATCTTTCCTTATTTTCATTACTATTGTATTCCATTTCGTACAGTGATGTAGACGTACTCTAGTTGCATTCTATAGAGCTTATGCCTCAGTTCCACCAGGTTTTCGGGTGTGTACTGTGAGATTTATTTTTGGAAGCATTTTATCTATTATTCAGTTGTTTTCAGTGACTTGTTAATTTTTATCCGTTCACTTATTATCATTTGTTAGGCTTACCTAGTCGTAGAGACTATGTGCCATCACGACCGCCTTCGGAAGGAAATTGGGGTCGTGACAAGTTGGTTTCAGAGCTCTAGGTTCATAGGTGCTACGAGTCATAAGTAGGTTTAGTAGAGTCTTGCGGATCGGTACGGAGGCGTCTGTACTCTGTTCGAGAGATTACGAAACTGTTAGGAAAACTTCACCTCTTTGATCCCTTATCGTGCGAATTGGTTGATTTCAAAAAATAAATCTTTGACTTTCTAGTCTCTCAGAGATAGTGAGGACACGCACCGCAGGATCCGACGATCAGACACCCGCGCCCCTTGCTAGAGCCGCGAGAGGCCGATGACGGGCACGTGGTGCAGCCAGAGCACCTGTCTGAGCTGCAACAGAGGAGCCGCCAGTAGCTCCAGTCGGGGGACAGACACCCGAGGTGCCTATTGTCGCCCCAGCACTTCAGGAGACCCTCACACAGGTCCTGAGCATGTTCAGCACCTTAGCTCAGGCGAGGTTGATCTCACTTGCACCAGCCACATCTCAGGCTGGGGGGTGGGGGGAGCACAGACTCCCGCGGTCCGCACCCCAGAGCAGCGGGTCCAGGTTGATCAGGTCCCATAGGTTATACCGGTACAACCTATTGCTCCGGTTCAGCCCGTGGTTAGGGCAGCAGCATCTGAGGAGGAGGAGCTTAGGCTCGAGAGGTTCAAGAAGTACCACCCTCCTACTTGCAGTAGTTTGGCTTCAGAGGATGCACATGTTTTTTTTTTTAGGAGTGTCATCGTATTCTCCCCACTATGGGCATTGTGGAGACGAGTGGATTAGAGTTTAAGTTGCGGGTTGTGCAAACTTCATATTTATTTTTAAAAATTATTTATAATATATAAATTATTTATTTAAAACTCAATAAGTTAAAAGTGTTAGGATCTCGAAATCTATAATCATGGCTCCGGTGATACTTGCTGAAGTAAGAAAAATAAAGAATATTTCCCTATATTCCTAGGGGTTCTCCTAAGTTATATAGAATATTGCACAATATAACTTTTTTATATTTAAAGAAAAAAAGCAAAAGAATTTGCCACAAAAGCTGAAAATATCAACCTCGACTTACTAGTTGCTATTATCTATCATATATCTCTATCCATTTTTGTCATGTGCCAGCATCATGAGTTCCCACTATAATATAACTCTTGCCATCTACGAGTTGCACAACTTGATTAATTTCAAATGAATATTTGAAGGCATTGTGAAATAAAAAATTATTTTCTCAGAAACCTTTTTTTTTGGGTGAAGTTAGTCAAAGTATTGATCATGTCGTAGAATTTGAGGTGAAGACTTGTTTGAAGAGTTTAAAATATTGCACTCAATCCCTCGGTTTTATTTTATGTGATAGCTATTTAATTGAACATGAAGTTTTAAAAAGAAAAAAACAGTGTTGAAATTTATGATACTAAAATATGTCATAAGATTTGTGTGGCTATAGGAACTTGTCATTTATTAAAGATAAAACAAAAATTTAAGTTAAATTATGTCTAAATTAGAAAAGGATCATTCTTTTTTTTTTTAACAGATTAAAAAGGCAATAAAATCATATAAACTAAAATGGAAGGAATAGTGCATTTCAGCTTCACAAGAATTGAGATCACTACAAAGATACACGTGTACATTGCAAAAATAAAAATTAGCCTTTTTTCACGAAAAAAAAACCCTCATGAAACAAGAGTTGTTCAAAAACAGTCCGTTTGGACATAAGAATTTTTTCACTTTTTTTTAAATTAATGCTTGGCCATTAAATTTTTAATTTTTACTTGAAGATGAATTTTCGAAATTTTGAAAAACTTTAAAAAGCTGTTTTTCAAAATTCACTCAAATCACTCAGAAAACTTCAAAAATAACTTAAAGTTATAATCATGTACAAACTCAACTCTAATTTTCAAATATCATTTTTACTTGAAAATTATTTTTACTTTTTTTTTTTTTTTTGTTGAAATTTTACCATTCTTATGTCCAAACGCCCTCTTAGTTTTTGCAAATTTTCAAACGAAGGCCCCCTAAGAGAGGGAGGCTAAATTGTCTAGTTTCTTTTAAAACTAAAATAGTGAAATATCAGTATCTAAATCACTAGAGGGGGTGGATCAGAAACATCATAATCAAAAAGAAGAAAAATGGTACAACTTGTAGCAAATTATTTACTTTAACTTTCCTTTTTGCGTGAAAGAAGCTACAAGTTGTAATTATGTGACATAGGTGATGATGAGAACATATTTCTTTCTCATATAATAAAGTTATTATAATAATAAAAGTGATAGTAGTATATCCACTACCATTACGACCAAAACAAAATATACATGCAACATACTATATTATACTGTAAATATTTTTTGAATAACCTGATTGTGTTAAAAAAAAATTGTATCATTGGTGTATATAGGTTAAAGTCATATAAATTTTCCAATCACTCCCTCAAGTAAAAAACTTAATTAAAAGAATAAGGAGATAAAAAAAATACACAACAAATAAAGATTGTTGCATGACTTGAAAGGCGCATTTCCTAAAAGAAAATAAACCCTTTGAATTTTAAAAGATGTATAACCAATATAAAGAAAGAAAATGAAGTACAACATGATCCAAGTTGCTCATGCCTTTTATAAAGTCTAAAGGGCAAAAATATCTACAAAAAGTGACATAAAGTGCAAATAATTGTCAATTTAGATAAATTACCTGAAGTAAGCAATGATGCCCATTTTGTTACCTTTTTCTAGTCCCCCAAATATCTTGTCTATCCTAATTTGGTGTAGTTTTATTTTTCTTCTCTTTTTCTTTTTGGGTATTATATTGTGATTGATGTTAAGGGCAATGATATCAAAAGGACAAACAGAAAGTGATATATTGGAAGAGAGAAGACAGTCTTTACAATAATTATAGAACAAAATACTGATTGTTTTTAGGTCAATTTTTGAAGCTAATTTTTTGATTCTAATGATTTGGAAACTAGTCTCTTTTTTTTTCTTTTCTTTTTGGGTCTTTAGGCCATTGAGGTGAAGAATCTAGTTTTTTTCTTGTCAAATCTGATAGTTTTTGAAGTAGTTATCGCTATCAATTATTTTTTATCCAGTATTATGAACAATTATCTGTATCCTATATTCCTATTAAGTAAGTTGATAAATGTAATAATTATTTTACACTATCTGTGTAGATAAGTTAACATTTTTTTGCTGTAGTAAGATTCTTATTTTTGTAAGAAATATTCCATTAGTCCTAGTCAAGTTGTTTGTAGAGTATTAACATTTGCATTTTCTTTTTTCGAGAATACATGCTTATTTTAGTTCGTTTAAGATTTTGCTCTACCGTCAAAATACTCAAGTGATCTTAACCAAACACAAACAAAGTGGATGTTTTCACTTTTAATTAAATTTTGTTTTTTTTTTCCCTTCCTATCACGTGAAGTTTCCTATAAAAAATATTTACACAATCAGGTTACTGTTAAAAATAATTAACCTTTTAAAAATATATTGACTAACGATCTAACTAATGATATCTACTATAACAACTTAAACTATTTTCATAGCGTTAAAGTTTGTCTTTTGTTAGTACTATACTTGATACAACTTTGTTGAAGAGAAAATAGAAAATGGAAATAATGGGGGTCTCCTTTTTTAAAAAAAAAATTATTTAAAGCCTATGACCTTTATTTGGTTCCCTTGTCCAAGACTGACACGATAGGCTTGTAATCCAACTTTTTAATTTAATGAGTACCACTAACTTTGGGACACTTATGATTGCAGAATTGAATTGGAAAAAAGAAGTAACTTTGAGCAAATTGCAGGAAATACTTTAATGGTGTAGATAAGGTTTCTAATGGAATTGACACTCTAACTGGGTAATGGACCCTCCCACTAATCATATTGCTACCATATTTAGTTCTTTAGTCAAGTGATAATAATCATACTTAGTTTATATTTAATTTATTCTTAGTATATAGTAATCTCATTTCTCCACATATCTAGGTGAAATTTTCATCGGGGGTCTCCTTTTTTGTATCAGTTGTTTAGCAAATGGCTTTTTTTTAAATTGAAATTTGATGGGTATTTTAGACCACGACCTAAAGATTCTTTTTCAGCAAACAAAAAATCTTATAAGAAAACGTCAAAAACGGTCTAAAATTTTGTGAATTATTGAAAACGTTAGATTATAATTTTATATTTTATACGCAAATTGGAAATTATATATAAATATTAGATTCGAGTCTAACGTTGTCCAGAAAATATAATTTCCTAAGGTAGCTATTTATGCATCTTTTTAAAATTTGGACATAATCTAAATAGTGGTCAAGAAAGAAATTCAAAAAGAGCCAGATTTGCAAGTGGTATTCAAAAACAGTCACAGTTTCAAAAGTAATCAAAATTTAGCCACTTTCGTGTAAAGATAAATCTGAACGAAAATATTGTTCAAAATCCGAAAAATACTCCAGCATAATATACTGGAGTTCCAGCATAAGTATACTGAAACTCCTGTATATTATAATGGAGTTACAACATAAGTATACTGGAACTCCAGAATAATATACTGGAGTTCCAGTATAATATACCGGTCTAGCATAATATGCTGGAAGTTCATGAGGTGCTCCAATCTCCAGTATATTATGCTGGAAATGTGATGACCCAAAGGGTCATCTTATGATGACCCAAAGGGCCTTAAAAACCTCATTTTATCTCTCCTCGATTTGTGTACGCAGTCCGGGCATGTATCCGGAAAGCCCTTATGTGAAAAATTTATGAAATGATGATTTTTGGCCTAAAAAGTTGAATTTTATTGACTTCGATCAACGTTTTGGGTAAACGAATCCAGACCCGTGTTTCGACAGTCCCGGAGGGTCCGTGGTAAAATATGGGACCTTGGCGTATGCCCGGAGTCGTATTCCGAGGTCCCTAACCCGAGAAGTAAATTTTTGAAGGAAATTGATAAGACTAAAACTGTAATAATTTAAAAGATTTGATCTTGTTGGTATCGGGCCCATATTTTGGTTCCGGTGCACGGTACAGGTCCGTTTTGATATTTAAACCTTATCTGCAAAATTTGGTAAAAAACGGAATTGATTTGACGTGATTCGGACCTTTGGTTGAGAAAATAGAAGTTTTGAAACTAGCTTGAAAATTTCATGCAATTTGATGCTAAATTAGTAGTTCTATGTGTTATTTTGGCGATTTGATCGCATGAGCAAGCTCGTATTATGTTTTAAGACTTGTTTGCAAGCTGGGTTTGGAGCCCCTAGGCCTCGGGTGAGATTCACATAGGCTACGGAGTGTTTTGGAACTTAGGAAAAATTTGCTGGTATTGCTGAATTTGTCGCAGGCCTCCGTTCTCGTATTTGCGAGGTCAGGCATCGCAATTGCGAACCCAGCAGGTTCCGCATTTGTGAGGCTTCCATCGTAATTGCGATTAAAAGCTGGGCCAGGCAGTCTTCGCATTTGCGATGTTAAGTGGGGAGGGGCAGTGATCGCAAATACGATCATTTTGTCGCATTTGCGGAGGTTCCTGTTCGCAATTGCGAAGGCAGCAAGGGTGTGGAGGACCTCGCATTTGCGATGGTTCTTCGCATTTGCGTCGCAAATGCGACATCTGCAGCTGATAACTTTGGACTTAGACGGGATTTTTCATTCATTCTCCCCTTTTTCAAAACCTAAACTTCAAGAGGCGATTTTCCAAAGGCTAGTTCTTCCCCAAATCATAGGTAAATGATTCTTGACCATTTCTTTCAATCTTTTACTTCTTTTCCCAAGATTTTATCCTAGAATCTAGGGTTTTTCATGGTGGAATTGGGAATTTTTGGGTAAAACTTAAGAATTTCGAAATTTGAGGATTTAGATATCAAATTGAGGTCGGATTCCAAAACCAATTGTATATCTGGGCTTGGGGGTGAATGGTAATCGGGTTTTGGTCCGAATTTCGGGTTTTGACCAAGCGGGCCCAGTGTCGGTTTTTAACTTTTTGGGGAAAATATTGGAAAATCTATAATTATGCATTGGAATTGATTTTTTAGCAATAATTAATGTTATTATGTTAATTATGACTAGATACAAGTGGATTGGAGGTGGAATCGAGAGGTAAAGCGGTAATTGAGCTTTAAATTGGCCGTCGGATTGAGGTAAGTGTTTGGTCTAACCTTTACTCGAGCGATTAGGGATCCCCGACTTAGTTGCTATGTGAAATTCCATGTGTGTGGCGTATAGGTGTGATGACGAGTATCTATGCGCCGCCAAATTACTTGTTTAACTTGTTCCCTTCCTCATTCCCAAAGTATTGTCTTCCTATCTTAATTGCTACATGCTTATTGATGCTCCCATGTCTAATTGCTTCTTCTTAGATGTAGTTTTCTTTATTGAAGGTATTAATCGTTCTGTAGTTTCATTGTATTACATTACTGGTTTAAGTTGGTTTTTTGGAGTTTCATGACATTTTGGTTGGTCTCGCTGTGTAGTAATAATTGATGAGATTTCATAATTGTATAGATTTACGTTTGATTTGGTTGAGGCATAAATGTTGTGGAGGGTTTGAGCTAAATTGTGAAATACTTGTTCTTATTGTGTGATTGGTACTGATATGGTGGAATCGGGTTGCACGCCGCGATATGAGGAATAAGGGTAAATTGTGATTGTCTGGTGGGATCGGGTTGCGTGCCGCAACAAGGAGTAATAAGGGTAGACAGGTGGGATCGAGTTGCACGCCGCAACAAGAGGAATAAAGGTGATATGTTGACGAGTAATAAGGGTGGACTGGTGGGATCGAGTTGCACGTCGCAACAAGGAGTAATAAGGGTGAAGGTTCACATTGTTACTGATTATATAGTGGGATCGGATACGCGCCGCATCATTTTGTTGTCTATGTGTTTTTCCTCTGCTGTGATTCTATTATGTAGCATTGTAACTCTCTTAAGGATTGGTTATAGCTGAGTACTGGCAAGATAATTGAGTTCCGTATTTATTTCTACTGCAAATTACTGTTCCATTTCGTTCCGTACTTCCTTTTGCTTTATTATCAACTGTATGCAGTTAATATTGTGAATTCCCCGGCTTAGCCTCGTCACTACCTTGTCGAAGTTAGGCTCGACACTTATCAGTACATGGGGTCGGTTGTACTGATACTGCACTATGCACTTTCTGTGCAGATTTTGGAGCTGGTTGTGGCTGATCGAGAGGCCGGTTGCAAGCATTCATCAAGGAGGCCCAAGGTAGTCATGCAGGCATCCGCAGGCCCTGGAATCCCCTCCTATGATCTACATTTTTGCTTTATTTTCTTTTGAGACAGATGTACTTTTCTTTCAGACCAGTATTTGTAGTAACTCGTTGAAAGTTCGTGGATTGTGACACCAGTTTCTAGGTGGTAACTGTTTCGGTTTTGTTAATAGTATTAGGATAATTAGTTAAATATGTACTTCCGCTTTTATTTCTGTTTGAATTAGCTTATGTTAATCTTAACCATGAAAATGTTAAGGAAAAAGGTGATTATAGCTTTAACGTTGGCTGCCTAGTGAGTGCGATGTTAGGCGCCATCACGGTCCCGACGATGGGGAATCCGGGTAGTGACAAGTTGGTATCAGAACACTAGGTTGCCTAGGTCTCACAATTCACGAACAAGCTTAGTAGAGTCTGAGGGATCGGTTCGGAGACATCTGTGCTTATCCCCCAGAAGCTACAGAGCTAGGAACAATTTCACTTCTATTCTTCTCTGTCGTGCGATTTGATCTTTCAGTGCTAATTGAACTCTCTACTCCTTCGCAGATGGCGAGAACGTGTACCGCTTCATCAGCTAATCAGCAGCTCGAGCCCCTAGTGGCAGCTCCTATAAGGGGCAGAGGACGAGGCCGAAGCCGTGCTAGGGGCCGAGGCAGGGGCAGGGCTCAGCCTAGAGCTCGAGCAGCAGCACCAGCGACGGAGCCTCAGGTAGAGTTTGATGAGGAGGCTCCGGCCCAGACTGTTTCAGCAGGGCCATCTCAGGTTCCAGAGGGGTTCATAGCTACCCCGGTACTTCAGGATTCTTTGGTCCGTCTAGTGGGCCTTATGGAGAGTGTTACTCAGGCCGGTACATTCCCTGTAGCACCAGCTGTCTCTCGGGCTGGGGGAGGAGCACAGACTCCCGCTACTCATACTTCGGAGCAGATGGCTCCCCAGTTTCAGGCTCCAGCAGCTCAGCCAGTTAGGGTAGTTCCGTCGGGTGTCGTGGCACCGACTGGCGATGGATCAGCTATGTCTTCTGAGGCCTTGTGGAGATTGGATAGGTTTACCAAGCTTTTCACCACTACCTACGGCGGTACATCTTTAGAGGATCCCCAGGACTATCTAGACAGTTGTCACGAGGTGTTACGGAACATGGGGATAGTGGAGACCAATAGGGTCGACTTTGCTGCCTTTCGTCTGTCAGGTTCTGCCAAGAAATGGTGGAGGGATTATTGTTTGGCCAGATCAGTTGGGTCACCGCTCTCACTTGGGACCAGTTCTCTCGGCTATTTTTGGAGAAGTATCTTCCTATCTCTCAGAAAGAGGACTATCGGAGGCAGTTCGAGCGCCTTCAGCAGGGTTCTATGACCGTCACTCAGTACGAGACCAGATTTGTTGATTTGGCCCGTCATGCTTTTCTTATACTTCCCACCGAGAGAGAGGGTGATGAGGTTTATTGAGGGACTTACTCAGCCTATAAGATTGCAGATGGCTAAGGAGTCAGGGAGTGAGATTTCTTTCCAGGATGCAGCCAATGTGGCCAGACGAGTTGAGATGGTGCTATCACGGGGGAGTGGTCAGGGGTCTGAGGCCGCGTCACTCCGATGGATTCAGTGGGGCCTCATCTGGAGGTCGGGGTACTTTTGGTAGGGTCCATCCTCCCAGGCCGTTTCATTCAGCACTTCAGACATCCCATGGAGCTTTAGGGGGTCGTGGCCCTTATGTACCTCCTTCACGGCAGCCAGCTTATAGTGCACCGCCAACTCCTATAAGAGCACCTCCTCTTCAGAGTTATTATCGCGGTCAGCCGGCTCGTTAGGGTCATCTGCAGTATCAGGATGGATGTTTCGAGTATGGTGAGTATGGGCATATCCGGAGGACTTGTCCAAGATTGGTGGATGTTCAGCCACAGTAGAAGGGTTCTCGTGCCTTGATCCCGGCACTGCCCGCTCAGCCAGATAGAGGTAGGGGTCAAGGAGCCAGAGGTAGGGGTCAGCCTGCTAGAGGTGGAGGTCAGGCCGTTAGAGGTAGAGGCCAGGCCGCTAGAGGTGGAGGCCAGCCAGCAGGAGGCTGTCCTAGGATATGGTTCAAAGTGGTGGGACGCAGCCCCGATGTTATGCTTTCCCAGCCAGGCCTGAGGTTGAGTTCTCCCATGCTGTTATCACATATACTGTTTTGGTTTGCAGTAGAGATGCTTCAGTTCTATTTGATCCAGGGTCTACATACTCCTATGTGTCTTCTTATTTTGCTTCATATTTGGTTGTGCCTCGTGATTCTTTGAGTGCTCTCGTATATGTGTCCACGCCGGTGGGGGATTCTGTTATTGTAGATCGTGTCTATCACTGGTGTGTGGTTGTTATTGGGGGTCTTGAGACTAGCGTAGATCTCCTACTTCTCGATATGGTTGATTTTGATGTCATTTTGGGGATGGATTGGCTGTCACCTTATCATGCTATATTGGATTGTCACGCCAAGACCGTGACATTAGCATTGCTGGGGTTGCCTCGATTGGAGTGGAGAGGGACTCCAGATCATTCTACCAGCAGGTTTATCTCTTATATGAAGGCTCGACGTATGGCCGAGAAGGTGTATTTGGCTTATTTGGCTTATATTTGTGATTCTAGTGCGGGGGTTCCTTCCATGAATTCTGTGCCAGTTGTTCGGGAGTTCCCAAAGGTATTTCTTGCAGACCTACCGGGGATGCCACTTGACAAGGATATCGACTTTTGCATTGATTTGGCTTCGGGCACTCAGCCCATTTCTATTCTGTCGTACCGCATGGCCCCGCCAAAGTTGAAAGAATTGAAGGAGCAGTTGCAAGATTTGCTTGATAAGGGATTTATTAGACCTAGTGTCTCACCCACTATCAAGAACAAGTATCCATTTCCAAGGATTGATGATTTATTTGATTAGTTTCAGGGTGCCAAAGTGTTTTCGAAGATTGATTTGAGATCTGGCTACCATCAGTTGAGGATTAGGGCATCCGATGTCCCTAAGACAGCTTTTCGAACTCGATATGGGCAATATGAGTTCCTAGTGATGTAATTTGGCTTGACAAATGCCCCAGCAACATTTATGGATTTGATGAACCGGGTGTTCAAGCCCTATCCGGATCCCTTCGTGATTGTTCATTGATGATATCTTGATCTACTCCCGCAGCCGAGAGGAGCATGAGCAACATCTTCGGATCGTTCTTCAGACTCTGAGAGACAGCCAATTATGTGCTAAGTTTTCAAAATATGAGTTTTGGTTGAGTTTAGTTGCTTTCTTGGGTCACGTTGTATCAGCAGAGGGTATTCAGGTGGATCCTAAGAAGATTGAGTCAGTCAAGGACTGGCCTAGACCCACATCAGCTACAAAGATCCGGAGTTTCTTGGGTTTGGCGTGTTATTATTATCGGTTTGTGGAGTGGTTTTTATCTATAGCAGCCCCAATGACCAGGTTGACCCAGAAGGGTGCCCCATTCAGGTGGTCGGACGAGTGTGAGGCGAGCTTTCAGAAGCTCAAGATAGCTTTGACTACGGCGCCAGTGTTGGTGTTGCCCACAGGTTCAGGGCCCTATACCGTATATTGTGACGCATCTCGTATTGGACTTGGTGCGGTGCTGATGCAGAATAGCAAGGTTATTGCATATGCTTCACGGCAGTTGAAGATTCACGAGAAGAATTATCCAGTTCATGACTTAGAGCTAGCAACCATTGTTCACGCGCTAAAGATTTGGAGGCAATATTTATATGGCGTGTCGTGTGAGGTGTTCACGGGTCATAAGAGTTTGCAATATTTGTTCAAGTAGAAGGAGCTCAATTTGAGACAGCGAAGGCGGTTGGAGCTATTGAAAGACTATGATATCACCATCTTGTATCATCCCGGGAAGGCCAATATGGTGGCCGATGATTTGAGTAGGAAGTCAGCCAGTATGGGCAGCCTTGCGTATATTCCGATCAGTGAGAGACTGCTTGCATTAGATGTTCAGGCTTTGGCCAATCAGTTCGTGAGGTTGGATGTTTCTGAGCCCAGTCGTGTTTTAGCTTGCACAAACGCTCGGTCTTCCTTGTTTGAGCGTGTCAGGGAGCGACAATATGATGACCCTCATTTGCTTGTCCTTAGGGACACAGTGCGGCACGGTGATGCCAAGCAGGTTACAGTTGGAGATGATGGAGTTTTGAGGATGGAGGGTCGTGTTTGTGTGCCTAATGTGGATGGGCTTCGGGAGTTGATTCTAGAGGAGACCCATAGTTCCCGGTATTTTATTCATCCAGGCGCCGCTAAGATGTATCAGACTTGCAGTAGCATTATTAGTGGAGGAGGATGAAGAAAGATATTGTTGCATATGTAGCTCGGTGTTTGAATTATCAGCAGGTAAAGTACGAGCATTAGAGACCTGGTGGTTTGCTTCAGAAGATTGAGATTCCTGAGTGGAAGTGGGAACGTATCTCTATGGATTTCGTTGTTGGACTCCCACAGACTCAGATGAAGTTCGATGCAGTATGGGTTATTGTGGATAGGCTAACTAAGTCAGCGCATTTGATTCCTGTGGCAGTTTCCTATTCTTCGGAGCGTTTGGCAGAGATCTACATCCGTGAAATCGTTCGCCTTCATGGTGTGCCCGTGTCTATCATTTCTGATCGAGGTACGCAGTTTACCTCGCATTTCTGGAGGGCAGTACATCGTGTGTTGGGTACGTGGGTCGAGTTGAGCGCGTCATTTCATCCTCAGACGGACGGACAGTCTGAGCGTACTATTCAGATCTTGGAGGATATGCTCCACGCCTGTGTTATTGACTTTGGAGGTTCTTGGCATCAGTTCTTGCTGTTAGCGGAGTTTGCCTATAACAATAGTTATAAGTCGAGCATCCAGATGGCTCCCTATGAGCCATTGTATGGTAGACAGTGTCGATCGCCGGTTGGGTGGTTTGAGCCGGGGGAGGCTCGGTTATTGGGTACAGATTTAGTGCAGGATGCCTTGGATAAGATTAAGATCATTCAGGAGAGACTTCGTACTGCTCAGTCCAGGCAAAAGAGTTATGCCGATCGTAAGGTTCGTGACGTGGCATTCATGGTCAGAGAGAGAATGTTGCTTCGAGTGTCACCCATAAAGGGTGTGATGCGGTTTGGGAAGAAGGGCAAGTTAAGCCCTAGGTTCATTGGGCCTTTTGAGATTCTTCGGAGCGTGGGTGAGGTGGCTTACGAGCTTGCGTTGCCACCAGGTTTATCAGTAGTGCATCCAGTGTTTCATGTGTCCATTCTTTGGAAGTATCACGGCGATCCATCCCACGTGTTAAACTTCAGCACTATCCAGTTGGACAAGGATTTGACCTACGAGGAGGTAGCTATTCTAGACCGACAGATTCGACAGTTGAGATCGAAGAGTTATCCTTCGGTTCGTGTGCAGTAGAGAGGTCATCCTGTTGAGGCAGCTACCTGGGAGTCCGAGTCCGATATACAGAGCAGATATCCCCATCTTTTCACCGACTCAGGTACTTTTCTATGTCCGTTCGAGGACGAACGGTTATTTTAAAGGTGGAGAATGTGATGACCCAAAGGGTCATCTTCTGTTTTAGAACTCAAATCTGTGTACCGGGGCCTTAAAAACCTCATTTTATCTCTCCTCTATTTGCGTGCTCAGTCCGGGCATGTATCCGGAAAGCCCTTATGCGAAAAATTTATGAAATGATGATTTTTGGCCTAAAAAGTTAATTTTTGTTGACTTCGATCAACGCTTTGGGTAAACACACCCAGACCCGTGTTTCGACGATACCGGAGGTAAGACTAAAAATGTAATAATTTAAAGGATTTGATCTTGTTGGTATTGGGCCCATATTTTGGTTCCGGAGTGCGGTACAGGTCCGTTTTGATATTTAAACCTTATCTGTGAAATTTGGTAATAAACCGAAGTTGATTTGACGTGATTCGGACCTTTGGTTGAGAAAATAGAAGTTTTGAAACTATCTTGACAATTTCATGTAATTTGGTGCTAAATTCATAGTTCTAGGTGTTATTTTGGCGATTTGATCACATGAGCAAGTTCCTATGATGTTTTAAGACTTGTGTGCATGTTGGGATTGGAGCCCTAGGGCTCGGGTGAGTTTCGGATAGGCTACAGAGTGATTTGGAACTTAGGAAAAATTTGCTACATTGCTGAACTTGTTGCAGGCCTTTGATCTCGTATTTGCGAGGTCAGGCATCGCAATTGCGAACCCTGAAGGTTCCACATTTGTGAGGCTTCCATCGCAATTGCGATTAAAAGCTGGGCCAGGCAGTCTTCGCATTTGCGATGTTAAGTGGGGAGGGGCAGTAATCGCAAATGCGATCATTTTGTCACATTTGCGGAGGTTCCTATTCGCAATTGCGAACATTACCTTCGCAATTGCGAAGGCTGCAGGGGTGTGGAGGACCTCGCATTTGCGATGGTTCTTCGCATTTGCGAGCTTCGCAATTGCGAAGCTCAGGTCGCAAATGCGACATCTGCAGCTGATAACTTTGGACTTAGATGGGATTTTTCATTCATTCTCCCATTTTTCAAAACCTAAACTTCAAGAGGCGATTTTCCAAAGGCTAGTTCTTCCCCAAATCATACGTAAATGATTCTTAACTCATTTCTTTTAATCTTTTACTTCTTTTCACAAGATTTCATCCTAGAATCTAGGGTTTTTCATGGTGGAATTGGGGATTTTTGGGTATAACTTAAGAATTTCGAAATTTGGAGATTTAGACCTCAAATTGAGGTCAGATTCCAAAACCAATTGTATATCCGGGCACGGGGGTGAATGCGTAATCTGGTTTTTGTTAGAATTTCCGGTTTTGACCAAGCGGGCCCAAGCTCATTTTTTGACTTTTTGGGGAAAATATTGGAAAATCTATAATTATGCATTGGAATTGATTTCTTTAGCAATAATTAATGTTATTAAGTTAATAATGACTGGATACGAGTGGATTGGAGGTGGAATCGAGAGGTAAAGCGGTAATTGAGCTCTGAATTGGCCGTTGGATTGAGGTAAGTGTTTGGTCTAACCTTTACTCGAGCGATTAGGGATCCCCCACTTAGATGCTATGTGAAATTCCATGTGTGTGGCGTATAGGTGTGGTGACGAGTATCTATGCGCCGCCAAAATACTTGTTTAACTTGTTCCCTTCCCCGTTCCCAAAGTATTGTCTTCCTATCTTAATTGCTACATGCTTATTGATGCTCCCATGTCTAATTGCTTCTTGTTAGATGTAGTTTTCTTTATTGAAGGTATTAATCGTTCCGTTGTTTCATTGTATTACATTACTGGTTTAAGTTGGTTTATTGAAGTTTTATGATATATTTTGGTTGGTCTCACTGTGTAGTAACAATTGATGGGATTTTATAATTGTATAGATTTCCGTTTGATTTGGTTGAGGCATAAATGTTGTGGAGGGTTTGAGCTAAATTGTGAAATACTTGTTCTTATTGTGTGATTGGTACTGATATGGTGGGATCGGGTTGCACGCTGCAACAGGAGGAATAAGGGTGAATTGTGATTGTCTGGTAGGATCGGGTTGCGCGTCGCAACAAGGAGTAATAAGGGTGGACAGGTGGAATTGGGTTGCACGCCACAACTAGAGGAATAAGGATGATATATTGAGGAGTAATAAGGGTGGACTGGTGGGATCGGGTTGCACGCTGCAACAAGGAGTAATAAGGGTGAAGGTTCACATTGTTACTGATTATATGGTGGGATCGGGATGCGCGCCGCATCATTTTGTTGTTTATGTATTTTTCCTCTGTTGTGATTCTATTCTGTAGCATTGTAACTCTCATAAGGATTGGTTATAGCTGAGTACTGGCAAGATAATTGAGTTCCGTATTTATTTTTACTACAAATTACTGTTCCATTTCGTTCCGTACTTCCTTTTGCTTTATTATCAACTGTATGCAGGTTATATTGTGAATGCCCCACCTTAGCCTCGTCACTACCTCGTCGATGTTAGGCTCGGCACTTACCAGTACATGGGGTCGGTTGTACTGATACTGCACTCTGCACTTTCTGTGCAGATTTTGGAGCTCGTTGTGGCTGATCGAGAGGTCGGTTGCAAGCATTCATCAAGGAGACCCAAGGTAGTCCTGCAGGCGTCCGGAGGCCCTGGCGTCCCCTCTTATGATCTACATTTCTGTTTTATTTTCTTTCGAGACAGATGTACTTTTCTTTCAGACCAACATTTGTAGTAATTCGTAGAAAGTTCGTGGATTGTGACACCAGTTTCTGGGTGGTAACTGTTTCGGTTTTGTTAATAGTATAAGGATAATTAGTTAAATATGTACTTCCGCTTTTATTTCTGTTTGAATTAGCTTTTGTTAATCTTAACTATGAAAATGTAACGGAAAAAGGTGATTATAACTTTAACGTTGGCTTGCCTAGCGAGTGCGATGTTAGGCGTCATCACGGTCCTAATGGTGGGGAATCCGGGTCGTGACAGGAACTTTCTCTGTGTTGGAGTTCCAGCATAATATACTGGAAGTTCATATACAGGTGCACCGATCTCCAGTATATTATGCTGGACCGGTCCCTGTTGCAGCAAAATAGTGGCTATTTTTCAATGACTTTGCAAATGCTGGCTATTTTTGAATGACCAGTCCGAAAACTGGCTAGCCTGTGCTATTTTTATAAGAATTATGGTTTGTATAGGCCCATAATTTTCTTTTGGTTTGTATAGGCCCATCATTTTCTCTCTCTTATTATTGCTTTACGTTGTTGTATTGTAGGTCCGCATTTGTTACAAAATGGCCCATCTTTATATTCATTTCATTTGTAATGGACCAGAACAGAGTTGACGAATTTCTCGGGGCTTTTTTATATATACTCACTTTTGGGACCACTATTGAAGTTATATCCGTATTGCTTAAAATTTTGCAAAATATACCCGTTCGGATCTGAAGTAGCTCAATCTCTTCAATACAACTTCAGAAATAAAATTTGAAATTCTTTTATCTTTCAAATGCAACTTCATAAATTCGAATATGAAGTAGTTCAATCTCTTCAATGCAACTTCAGAAATCGAATCTGAAGTTCTTCTATCTTTCAAATGCAACTTCAGAAATTTGAATCTTAAGTAGTTCAATCTATTGAATACAACTTTAGATTTCGAATCTTAAGTTGTAAAACATAAACTTGTTCTTTGAATTTCAACAATTCAATATATGATTCAAATTCAATGCCCAAATCTACTCCAAATGAGCTTAAATTAGGAACATAATTTTCAAATATCATAAAGAACAAATCGTAATCATCAAATTGTCAAAATAACGACAAATTTAACAAACCCATTTTGCAACTAAGAAGAAGAAGAAGAAACTCTAAGAACAAAAAAGAAAAAAATAACAGTAAAGAAGAAGAGAAAAGTGTATGTTTTTGAAGTTATCAAAATATGTATCAATTAATTTTATTCTAAAAAGTGAGTACAAATTCAATGGATAACGCAAAACTGGGCGCCACATAAAAAAAATTTACGAATTTCTCATTCATTTTTGTTCTTGTATTGGGGGCAATTCATCTTAAGCTTTCAGTGTCAAGACATATTATGCATGGTTGTACTTCTGAGAAGTTTGAACATTTACACAGCTTGAAACAGTTGAATTTCTGATGATGCATATTGTTATCAAATATAGAATTGGTATATTGTACGTTTAATACGAAAATCAATCAAATTAACTATCAAAAACTAAAAAGAGACAGTACTAATAATTTTGAGATTAAAGGAGTAAATGACATGATTAACAACTAATCTTAACTGTCACAAATTAAACAGAAGTACAAACATCTTATTACATGATTAATTCGCACGCAAGCAAGTATAAAGGCTACTCATAATCAATAGGGAAGCAATATTCATCATTTGAAACAAATACATAAGCATGATTCTATGCCAAACAAGATCCAGCAACAAATACAAATGATGTAAACCAGAAATGAAATAAACAAATCATTAACCTTCTTGTTGTACACACGTCAACTCAAGCGTTCCTTAACAAAAGAATTTGATTTATATGCACAAACACTATAAAGAATATTTTATTTGTTATACGTGTAATTCAATATATAACAACTTATCGTCAGTCTTATTTTTCACGTAACTCATTTCACTTATTTGGAACCGGATGCCTTTGTGCCACCTTGACCTTGCCCTTGACCACCACCACTTCCCCCGCCATTGCCACCTCCGCCAACCCCACCACCTGATTGAACCTCTGGGGTTTTCACCTTAAACCTCTCAAGTTTCAATTGAACCTTTGTGGTTTTCGCCTTAAACTTCTCAAGTCTTAATTGAACCTTTGGGGTTTTCGCATTAAAGCTCTCAAATTTCAATTGAGGTTTCTTAAAGAGTTGTCCCCTTTTCAAATAGAGATCTTTGAAGAAATCTAGCAGCAAAATCAATCTTGGACTCACTTTTTCCCTGGCTTCCATCTTATAATCACTGGCATTTCTTGTTCATTTTCAACATTGTAATTAGTGTCAGGAATAGAAGAGGTGATAACTTCTGATTCTTCCTTGGGATCTTTCATATTGGTTTTGTTGCACAAGCTAGCTTATACAAGGAATTAAGTAAAGATGATCAAAGGGAATTGATATATGAAAGAACTATATATGATATATAGAAGCTTATAGTAATTGGAATAAGGTGATGATATATGTAACTGATGACATATATAGAGTTGGCAAATAGGTGGATTGGGTCAAATTTGAACGGAAAATTAACTCAAATAGCCGTCCTATCTAATTTCTTAAACTAAAATAACCGGCATATATATATATATATATATATATATAGTGAATATGGCCGGATATTTGTGTACCAATCCCAATTTAAACAGGTCCAAACGGGTCTGATTAATTAATACATCATTAACTAAACTTGTTCAAAGTTTGTTCGGATTAAGATGAACGTATTTAGGACCCGTTTGTCTATAAATTGTTTTTTCAAAAATGCATTTTTCCATGAAAATTTGTAAGTTTTCGTAGATTTTTCGGAAATAAGTTTTTCAAAAATCAAAAAATGGCTTTGACTATTTTTTCAAGTTTTTCAGAAAAGATCTTTTACTCCACTTACAAAATTACAATATATTTTCAAATGAAATGCATATCCAAATATAATTCTAAATTTCAAATACTATTTTTCAACTTAACTCCTAATACTATTTTTTTTTTTTTTTGTCAAAAATTACTATTTTTATGTCCAAACACCTACTAAGCGAGTTACTAAGAAATAGTTTATTTTGCCACGTATGGTTTCATTTAATTGTTAAACTACTGGTGGAGATTTCTTGGAATAAAGAAGGTAATTAGGGAAGAAATTTGGAGTTGGTCATTTCCTGAAGAAACTCATAGCTGGCCTTTAGTTTGTTCAAATTTCAATTTTCTTTTCTTAGTATAATTTCTTTGGAGGTCAACAATGTGCGAAGTTATACGTGTCAAGTCATGATATTCTAGGATGAGGAAATCATATTTTAATTTTTGAATGGGCAAAAGTAAAATTGGTCAATACATTAGTCTATTTTCAAGTAAAATATGTTACATTTCTCTACTTTGGTTTAATTTGGGCGCATCTTTATTTCTTATTGGCATGTCAATTCAATCTTTATAGAGGTCGCTTTAGAGGAATTTTATATCAATCCAATGAATACAAGAAATATGTATATTAACGATGTGTAGTTTGAACAACGGGGTTATTAACAGAATGCACCGACTATTTTATACTGGTTAGTTATCGATAATATTCCTTCTACTCATATTATATTATTTGTCTTTTAAAATTTTTGCACACCGCATAAAAAATATATTAAATAATTTTCATTATAAAAATATATTCATGTAAATTGTCCTTCATTTCTCTTTAAATGTCTCATTTTGATGATCTCGACACTATAAATCAGTAAGGATATTTTGAACAAGAATAGTTTGTCAAACCCCTGTATTTTCAGATGGGATAGTTGAAACGTGCTTGCCACGGATAACAATAAGACTTTTCAATTGTTGTGTAACGCCTGTATTTTCAGATTAATAAGCATTCTCTCTATTCATTTTTACTGGTCCATTTTAGTAAATTAAGAAAGACATTTTTTTTCTGTTTCATCCTTATCATTTATTATTTATGTCCCAAATTATTTTTCCTGAAAATACTATCATTATTGTGGATGAAATTGTAAAATATATACTTTATTTATTTTTTCTTAAAGAGAGTGCAAAGTAAAAAATCGATAACTAAAAAGTGAGAGGAGGTAGTACTATTTTAAAGTTAGTTTTCTTACTTATATGTTTGTTCTTTTATTCATTTCATTTATTTATGACTATGTTAAGATTTGATTTGATTTAATTAGCAATGATGGTTGGCACATCATTGAAGAATTTCATATGCAATATGATAGTACATCCGTTCCAGATAAAGAACTGAAAATAATCGAATTGTTATCAAATATCGAAATTGGTATTTTCTGAGAAGTTTGAACATTTCATAGGATGACGCATAATGTTATCAAATATCGAATTGGTGTATTGTTCGTTTAAGACGAAAATCAATCAAATTGACTATCAAAAACTGAAAAAGAATACTATGTAGTAATAATTTTGAGATTAAAGGAGTAGTTGACATGATTAACAATTAATCTTAACTGTCACAAATTAAGCAGAGTACAAAGGAAGCAATATTCATCCTTTGAAACAAATACATAAGCATGATTTTGTGCCAAACAAGATTCAACAACAAATACAAATGATGTAAACTAAAAATGAAATAAACAAATCATTAACCTTCTTGTTGTACACAAGTCAACTCAAGTGTTCTTGAGCGAAAGAATTTAAGTTATATACACGAACACTGTAATTTTTTTTTTTTATACGTGTAATTCAATATGTGAGAACATATTGTTTGTCTTACTTTTCATGTAACTCAGTTTCACTTATTTGGGACCGGATGCCTTTGTGCTACCTTGACCTTGCCCTTGACCACCATTACCTCCGCCACCGCCACCACCCCCACCCCCGCCACCTGATTGAACCTCTGGTGTTTTCACCTTAAACCTCTCAAGTTTCAATTGAGATTCATCAATTCCTCTACTCCTATGCAAAAAGCTATCGCTTGGGCTCCTTTCTAAACCAATAATCTGAGATTTCTTTGAAAATACAGCTCCTATTTTCTCAAATACAGGAATGAAATCCTCATGATCTAATGGAAATATTTTCTTGAAAAATTCTCCCCTTTTCAAATAGAGGTCTCTGAAGAAATCTAACAACATAATCAATCTTGGATCCACTTTTTTACCTGATTTCCATCTTATCATCACTGGCTTTTCTTGTACATTTTCAACATGGTCAAGGTCAGGATTTGAATAGGTGATAGCTTCTGATTTTTCCTTGAGATCTTCCATGAACATATGGTTATGTTGCACAAGTTAGCTTATAGAAAGAATTAACTTACTCATCAACGATCAAAGGGAATGATGAGAGAACTATATATATATACTATATATGAAAGAAGCTATATATAGTATAAGGCAAATGGTAGTTGAGGCTTGGAATTTAGTTAGGAATGTCTCATATATAGAGTCGGCAAATAGGCGGACTGGGTAAAATTTAAATAGGCCAAAACATGTCTGATTAATTAATAATAAATTATACCGAATGACCTTGAAAATGGATGGTCTTAATTTTTTGATCCCCGCTTGCCATATGGGCAAACTTGTAAGGTTAAAAGTCAAAAGTGTTGTCTATCGGGACAAGCGTGCGTCAATATTTATTAAACTTAAAGTTCGCTCATGGGACAAGGGTTCAAAAAATTAGTAATGGCACCGGAATGTCTTATTTGTGCAAATCACCCATTAATTAATACGTCAATATCCAAACTTGTTCAAAGTTTGTTTGGATTAAGATGAAAGTATTAAGTGAGTTAATAAGAAATGAGTTTGTTTTGCCACCTATGGTTTCATATGAAGCATATATATATATATATATATATATACACACACACACTTACGCTATACTATGCACTAAGTATAAGTGTATTAGGTAATGTTATATCGAATATAGCTTATATATATAATATATATATACTTACGCTATACTATGCACTAAGTATAAGTGTATTAGGTAATGTTATATCGAATATAGCTTATATATATATATATATATATACTTACGCTATATATACTATGCACTAAGTATAAATGTATTAGGTAATGTTATATCGAATATAGCTTATATATATAATATATATATACTTACGCTATACTATGCACTAATTATAAGTGTATTAGGTAATATTATATCGAATATAGCTTTTATATATATATAATATATAGACTTACGCTATACTATGCACTAATTATAAATGTATTAGGTAATATTATATCGAATATAGCTTATATATATATATATATAATATATATAGTTACGCTGTACTATGCACTAAGTATATGTGTATATGTGTGTGTGTGTGTGTGTATATATATTTTATATATATATATATATATATATATATATATATATATATATATATACATATATAATATATATACTTACGCTATACTATGCACTAATTATAAGTGTATTAGGTAATATTATATCGAATGTAGCTTATATATATATACATATACACTTAGTATATATATATATGTGTGTGTGTGTGTGTGTGTGTGTATATATATATTTTATATATATATATATATATATAATATATAAATTAAAATGAATTAAAATCCTAATTATACTACATATGTACATAATTTTAAATTGAACTAAAATAATTTATTTTTATTTTATATATAGCGACCAACTTTGGTCGCCATTTTGGTCAAACGGTCAAAAAGTGGCGACCAACTTTGGTCGCTATTTTGGTCAAAATAGTCAATACTTATTGGCTACCAAATATAGCGACCAAAGTTGATCGCTATTTTTAAATCCAGAGTCAAAATCAGGTTAGCCCTCCCAATGTCTTATTTTCTTACCAAAAAATTCCCAAACTCTCTCTCAACATATACTCTTCCCCTTCTCTATTTCCCTTACACAAATCAACCCCCCACCCCTTGCCACTGTCGCCGGAGCCGCTATCGCCGCTACCACTGTCGCCTGAGCCGCCGCTACCATTGTCGCCGGAGCTGCTGTCCCCCACCCCTTTCCACCACTGCTTTTTAATCCTCCTTTAATCTACCAAGGTTAGTATTCTACCTTATTAGCTTTTTAATTTTTAATTTTTGCTATATAATTTTATGTAATTTTTCAGAATTTTTGTCTATTTAGTATTAGGGTTTTTGGTTTGAACTACATTAGATTTATGAAATTAAGGTAGAAATTATGATCTTTTAGTTCTTGTATTAATTTATATTGAGTTAAATTGTGAAAAGAAACAATTCATACATTAGCAATACCTAAATAAGAGTACTTGTAAATACATTGTCCTAAATAAGAATACATTATAAATACTTGAATTAACTAAATTAATTTGTTCTTGCTTTATTTATATAGATGGAACATCGTACTTGGATGTACAATAGAAATTATCCTAATCGGCGGGGATTGCGGGAGGATTTTGTAGAAGGGGTTGATGAATTTATTAGACATGCAATGTCACTTCCGCCATACATAAATGAAGGAGTAATTAGGTGCCCTTGTGTTAGGTGCGACTGTATGAAGTTTGGAAAATCGGAGGAAGTTAAGGTTCATCTTTATAGTAAGGCATTTATAGCGAATTACTTCGTGTGGACTAGTCATGGAGAGATCGATGGTAGCCATGGGATATTTCATAACATGGTTGTGGGTGAAAGTAGTAGGTCGGTGGAGAATACAAATCGTG
The DNA here is from genome assembly GCF_001879085.1 of Nicotiana attenuata. Classification (NCBI taxonomy): domain Eukaryota; kingdom Viridiplantae; phylum Streptophyta; class Magnoliopsida; order Solanales; family Solanaceae; genus Nicotiana; species Nicotiana attenuata. Next base: position 219,932 of record NW_017671215.1, on the reverse strand, counting down.
ATTCTAGAATTCATGATATGGTTGCGGATGCTTTTGGGATGCACTTTGGGGGTGAGCCCAATGAAAATGTTGAACAAACTCCTAATGATGACGCAAAACGTTTTTATGAAGCTTTAGAGGAAGCTAGTCGTCCACTACGTAGTGGAAGTTCGCACTCTGAGTTGTCTGTTGCAGTTAGATTACTAAGTATGAAATCTGATTGGAATATTTCTCAAGGAGCCATGGACTCCTTCATTGACCTTATGCGTGAACTAGTTGGCCCTGATATCGAATTACCTGGTGATTTCTACAAGGCAAAGAGATTAGTTTCTAAGTTAGGACTTTCGTCAATGAGAATTGATTGTTGTGAAGATGGTTGCATGTTATATTATAAAGATGATGCAGGTTTGACAGTTGTAAATTTTGCGAAAAGCCTCGTTTCAAGAGGCTTTCCAGTGGGAATATGGTCGCTATCAAGTCGATGCATTATTTACCTCTTATACCTAGGTTAAAGAGGTTATATGCGTCGATGAGTTCTGCTCCTCATATGAGATGGCACTTTAAAAATAGAAGACCACCTGGTGTTATGTGTCATCGTTCAGATGGAGAAGCTTGGAAGCACTTTGATAGGACATATCCAGATTTTGCTAGTGAACCAAGAAATGTTCGATTAGGTATGTGTGCGGATGGCTTCACGCCTTTTTCTGTATCTGCCACACCATATTCATGTTGGCCTGTCTTTCTTACACCTTATAATCTACCACCCGAGTTATGCATGACTAGTCCATATATATTCTTAAATTATATTATCCCCGGTCCACGTAATCCGAAAAGTTTGATTGATGTATATTTGCAACCTTTGATTGATGAGCTAAAACAATTGTGGTACGATGGTGTTGAAACATATGACATATCAACCAAGCAGAATTTCATTTTGCGTGCTAATTTAATGTGGACAATTAACGATTTTCCTGCGTATGAAATGTTGTCTGGGTGGATGACTGCTGGGAAGCTAGCTTGTCCTTACTGCATGGAAAATAGTAAAGCGTTCACTTTGAAATATGGCCGAAAGCAATCATGGTTTGATTGTCATCGTCAATTCTTGCCTCCTGATCATGAGTTTAGAAGGATGAAAAATGCATTCAAAAAGAATAAAATGGAATATGATTTCCCACCTCCGATACATTCAGGTGAGGAAATTTGGGAGAGGGTCCAGAACTTCAGTAAAGTTACTGAGCTCCACCTTATAGATTCCCCGGATACGATGTTACTCATAATTGGACGAAACGGAGTATATTTTGGGAGTTGCCTTATTGGAAGGATAATCTTCTTCGTCACATCCTTGATGTCATGCATATTGAGAAGAACTATTTTGACAATTTGTTCAACATAGTGATGGATGTTAAAGGTAAGACAATGTGACGACCCAAATGGGTCATCACCTGTATTCCTACTCCCTCTGTACTTCTGAGGCCCTGGAAACCTCACTTGGGGGTTGCCTCGACTTGTGTGCGCAGTACGGGCGCGTAACCGGAAAGTTTAAATGTGAATTTGTGAGAAAAATAATAAATTTGATGTTTTAAATTGATCGAGTTTGACTTTGGTCAACGTTTTGGACAAACGGACCCGGACTCGTGGTTCGACAGTCCCGGAGGGTCCGTAGGAAACTTTGGGACTTGGGTGTGTGCCCGGAATCAAATTCCGAGGTCCCAAGTCCGAGAAATAAATTATTGTGTGAAATTATTTTCTGAAAATAATTAAAGAATTTGAAAGTGTTATTTGTTTAGAAGACTGTGCTGTTGGGCTCGTATTTTGGTTCCGACGCCCGGCACAAGTCTTAAATGTGATTTAAGCAATTGCTGTAAAGTTTGGTTAGATTTGGACGTCGTTTGATGTGTTTTCGACAAAAAAACGCTAAACTTGATGTCTTATGAAAATTGGAAGGAAATCATGGGTCTTGAGGCCTAATTTGATGATTACGATGTTGTTTTGGTGATTAGATCGCACGGATGAGTTCTTAGGATGTTATTGAGTTAGTGTGTCTGCTTGGTTTGGAGCCTCGAGGGCTCGGGTGAGTTTTGAGTAGGTCCCGGGAGGCCTTAGGCTTAAAGTAACAGATGTTGCAGCGTTGCAGGCCCCAGCGCGGCCGCGGTCATCCCCGCGCGGTCCGCGCTGGAAGCCATGCGGCCGCGGTGCAGTCCGCATGGCCAGATTCAGAGGGGTTCTCAGCCTTGGTTTGACCAGCGCGGCCGCGCACAAAGTTCGTGCGGTCCGCGCTGGGAGATTCAGAGAAGGCCCCAGGTGCAAGACACCAGCGCGGCCGTGCACCAAAATCGTGCGGTCTGTGCTGGGTAGGTTCAGAGAGTTGTTTTCCCTCCCTTCCTCGGCGCGGCCGCGGGGCATTTTTGCGCGGTCCGCGCCAGTCCTTCAGCAAAGTATATAAATCTGAGATTTTCAGTCATTTTGCACTTTTTCAAAACCCAAAACATAAGAGGCGATTTTCCAAACGATTCTTCTCCTTCAAAACGATTGGTAAGTGATTTCTAACTTATTTTCTTTGCTTCTTAACATCTTTAAACATAATTTCAACTTCAAAACAAAGATTTTAATGGGGGGAATTTGGGAATTTAGGGTAGAACTAGGGTTTCAAAATTTGGGGGTTTACCTCAGCTTTTGACCACGTGGGCCCGGGGGCATTTTGGGGATTTTTGGACAAACTTTGGAAAATTTACTTTTCATGCATTCAAATTTATTAGATTAGCCTTTGTTGATACACTCAAGTAATTTGTGACTAGATTCGAGCGGTTTGGTGGTGAATTCGAAGGGTAAAGCTATACTAGAGGATTGAGTTGAGTTTGGAGCATTTGAGTTAAGTGTTTGTTCTAACTTTGGCTTGAGGGAATAGGATTAGGATGTTATTTGCTACTTGCTAAATGTGGAGTACGGTGTATAGGCATGGTGATGGTTATCTATGCACCGGAGTCTAGCATGACCGTGAGTCTTAACTGCTTTTAATTCGAATGACGTGACACAATTTCCTTGTTTAATTGATAAATTTCATATAATGTGAACGGTTGAGGAAGAATTGCGATTGGTATATTTTGGAGCATTGGCTCGAACAAGAATGTGATAGTCGAGAAAGAAGTGATTTAAAAGAGGATGTGTTGTGATTATTCCCTTGCCGTGACGTGTAGACTATTATTATGTACTCTCTCTTGCCGGGATATTTGGGCTGTTAGCTGTACCCTTGCCGGGTTAAAGTGTTATGTTGTTGAATTCCCCTAATGGGGCCTTCTTTACAAAGTCAGATATTTTGAACTATAATATGGGATCGTGTGGCACGCCGACCACTTATATATTATGAAATGGGATCGTGTGGCACGCCGTCCACTTATGAATTAAGAAATGGGATCGTGTGGCACGCCGTCCACTTATGAATTAAGAAATGGGATCGTGTGGCGCGCCGACCACCTATATATGAGCTATGGTATTGAGATAGTTTCGTCGTTATATCCGTTGATTTGTATTTGCTGTATTTTTTTCCCGAGCATGCCCCCTTCCCTTTTTTTTAGTTGATATTCTCTGTTGTTATTTCTGTTGCCTTTGTATATATATATCTGCACAGGTTGTTTTTGGTAGGTCATGTCTAGCCTCGTCACTACCTCGCCGGGGTTAGGCCAGGCACTTACCAGCACATCGATTGTGCTGATGCTACACTTCTGTGCTTTTTGCACAGATCATAGTACCGGAGCAGGAGCTTTTGGACAGTAGTAGGAGCGTTGGGAGCTTACTTCAGTCCGGAGATTTCCGAGGTAGCCTTGCTGGCGTCCGCATGGCCCGAAGTCTCTCTTATCTCTGTCTTTCGTTTGATTTCCCTTGTATCGGATCAGACAGTAGTGTATTCTTATTCAGACTTTGTATTTAGCATTCAGTAGAAGTTCGTGAGTTAGTGACACCAGATCTGGGTAGAAGTGTATTTGAATTTCCGCACTTGGTTTCAGTTATTTATGTTTCGAGACTTCCGCTTTTATATTAATTGCCTCGTTCTTCTTTATACTGTTAATGATGTTGAGAGAAATGTTAAATTAATTGGCTTGCCTAGATCCTATTAGTAGGCGCCATCACGACTCCCGAGGGTGGGAAATCCGGGTCGTGACAAGTTGGTATCAGAGCACTAGGTTACATAGGTCTCACAACTCACGGACAAACTCGGTAGAGTCTGAGGGATCGGTATGGAGACGTCTGTATTTATCCCCTAGAGGCTACAGAGTTAGGAAACCTTCACTTCTGTTCTTTCTTGTCGTGCGAATCTGTTTCCCCAAATACTGATTGTCTTTCCACTCTGTTGTTTCGCAAATGGCGAGAACACGCGCTTCCTCTTCTACCGCGCAGCAGCCCGAGCCCCCTGCAGCAGCTCCAACGAGGGGCAGAGGGCGAGGCCGAGGCTGTGCCAGAGGCCGAGGTCGGGGCAGAGCTCAGCCCCGAGCAGTAGTCCCAGAGGTGGAGCCTCATGTTGATTATGATGAGGAGGCTCCAGCCCCAGCAGCTCCGGTGGGCCCAGCTCAGGTCCCAGAGGGGTTTATAGCCACCCCAGTTCTTTAGGACGCTCTGGTCAGATTGGTAGGCTTTGTGGAGAGCGTCACTAGAGCGGGTTTGCTTCCAGTAGCACCAACAACTTCTCAGGCTAGAGGAGGGGTTTAGACTCCTGCTACACGTACTCCGGAGCAGGTAGCTCCCCAGGCACAGGTTCCCGTGGTTCAGCCAGCGGTGGCAGTTCAGCCGGGTATTGTGACTCAGACCGGCGATGGAGCGGCTATGTCCTTAGATGCTTTGTGGAGGCTTGATAGGTTCTCCAAACTCTTCACCACCACATTCAGCGGTGCTTCTTCAGAGGATCCACAGGATTTCTTATTCAGCTGCCATGAGATCCTCAGGACTATGGGCATTGTGGAAACCAATGGGGTCGACTTTGCCACCTTTCGGCTTGCAGGGTCCGCCAAGACTTGGTGGAGGGACTATTGTTTATCTAGACCAACAGGGTCGCCAGCATTGACATGGGATCAGTTTGCAGAGTTGTTTCTGGAGAAGTTTCTCCCAGTTACTCAGCGAGAGGCTCTCCGCAGGCAGTTCGAGCGCCTCCAGCAGGGCACTATGACAGTCACGCAGTATGAGACTCGATTCATTGATTTGGCATGCCATGCTATTGTTATACTCCCCACAGAGCGAGAGAGGGTACGAAGGTTTATTGATGGATTGATTCAGCCGATCCGTCTCCAGATGGCTACGGGAGCTGGTAGCAAGATTTCTTTTCAGGAGGCGGCCAATGCGGCCCGTAGAGTTGAGATGGCTCTTGCACGGGGAGGTGGTCATGGGTCAGACAAGAGACCCCGTCATGCAGGTAGATTCAGTGGTACCTCGTCTGGAGGTGGGGACTCTTATGGTAGAGGCCATCCTCCGAGACCCTTTCAGTCAGCCCTACAGGTCTCACATGGTACTTCATGTGGTCGTGGATCTTAGCCGCAGTCTTCTGACCAGCAGCTTTTCAGTTCACCATCAGCACCTATCAGCGCACCACCACTCTGTTATTCTCAGTAGCCGAGGGCTTGTTACACATGTGGCGACATGAGACATATTACCAGGTATTGCCCTCGAGCTTCTGACAGCTCTCAGCAGCAGGGTCCTCGTCCTATGATTCAGGCATCAGGTGATCCACAGGCCGCCCAACCAGCTAGAGGTGGGGGTAGAGGCCATAGAGGTGGAGGTAGAGATCATAGAGGTGGAGCTCGAACCGCCAGAGGTAGAGGCCAGCCAGCAGCCGATCATCCCAGAGATATGGTTCAGGGAAGTGGGGCCCAGCCCCGGTGTTATGCTCTTCCAGCCAGGCCAGAGGCTGAGTCTTCAGATGCAGTTATTACAGGTACTATTCTGGTCTATGATAGGGATGCTTCAGTGCTATTTGACCCTGGGTCTACGTATTCATATGTGTCGTCCTATTTTGCACCCTACCTGACTATGCCTAGTGATGCTTTGTGTATTCCTGTTTATGTATCTACACTGGTGGGGGATTCTATAGTGGTCGACCGAGTTCATCGTTCCTGTGTGGTAGTATTTGAGGGTCTTGAGACCCGTGTTGACTTATTGCTCTTAGACATGGTGGATTTCGACGTCATATTAGGGATGGATTGGTTGTCCCCGTATCATGCTATCTTGGATTGTCACGCCAAGACCGTGACCNAGCAAAGTATATAAATCTGAGATTTTCAGTCATTTTGCACTTTTTCAAAACCCAAAACATAAGAGGCGATTTTCCAAACGATTCTTCTCCTTCAAAACGATTGGTAAGTGATTTCTAACTTATTTTCTTTGCTTCTTAACATCTTTAAACATAATTTCAACTTCAAAACAAAGATTTAATGGGGGAATTTGGGAATTTAGGGTAGAACTAGGGTTTCAAAATTTGGGGGTTTTGGACCTCAATTTGAGGTCCGATTCCAAAATAACTTATATATCTGAGTTCATGGGGGAATGTGTAGTCAGGTTTTGGTTCGAACCTCAGGTTTTGACCACGTGGGCCCGGGGGCATTTTGGGGATTTTTGGACAAACTTTGGGAAATTCACTTTTCATGCATTCAAATTTATTAGATTAGCCTTTGTTGATACACTCAAGTAATTTGTGACTAGATTCGAGCGGTTTGGTGGTGAGTTCGAAGGGTAAAGCTATACTAGAGGATTGAGTTGAGTTTGGCGCATTTGAGGTAAGTGTTTGTTCTAACTTTGGCTTGAGGGAATAGGATTAGGATGTTATTTGCTACTTGCTAAATGTGGAGTACGGTGTATAGGCATGGTGACGGTTATCTATGCACCGGAGTCTAGCATGACCGTGAGTCTTAACTGCTTTTAATTCGAATGACGTGACACAATTTCCTTGTTTAATTGATAAATTTCATATAATGTGAACGGTTGAGGAAGAATTGCGATTGGTATATTTTGGAGCGTTGGCTCGAACAAGAATGTGATAGTCGAGAAAGAAGTGATTTAAAAGAGATTGTGTTGTGATTATTCCCTTGCCAGGACGTGTAGACTATTATTATGTACTCTCTCTTGCCGGGATATTTGGGCTGTTAGCTGTACCCTTGCCGGGTTAAAGTGTTATGTTGTCGAATTCCCTAATGGGGCCTTCTTTACAAAGTCAGATATTTTGAACTATAATATGGGATCGTGTGGCACGCCGACCACTTATATATTATGAAATGGGATCGTGTGCCACGCCGTCCACTTATGAATTAAGAAATGGGATCGTGTGGCACGCCGTCCACTTATGAATTAAGAAATGGGATCGTGTGGCGCGCCGACCACCTATATATGAGCTATGGTATTGAGATAGTTTCGTCGTTATATCCATTGATTTGTATTTGCTGTATTTTTTTCCCGAGCATGCCCCCTTCCTTTTTTTTTAGTTGATATTCTCTGTTGTTATTTCTATTGCCTTTGTATATATATATATATCTGCACAGGTTGTTTTTGGTAGGTCCTGTCTAGCCTCGTCACTACCTCGCCGGGGTTAGGCCAGGCACTTACCAGCACATCGGTTGTGCTGATGCTACACTTCTGTGCTTTTTGCACAGATCATAGTACCGGAGCAGGAGCTTTTGGACAGTAGTAGGAGCGTTGGGAGCTTACTTCAGTCCGGAGTTTTGCGAGGTAGCCTTGCTGGCGTCCGCATGGCCCAGATTCTCTCTTATCTCTGTCTTTCGTTTGATTTCCCTTGTATCGGATCAAACAGTACTGTATTCTTATTCAGACTTTGTATTTAGCATTCAGTAGAAGCTCGTGAGTTAGTGACACCAGATCTTGGTAGAAGTGTATTTGAATTTCCGCACTTGGTTTTAGTTATTTATGTTTCGAGACTTTCGCTTTTATATTAATTGCCTCGTTCTTCTTTATACTGTTAATGATGTTGAGAGAAATGTTAAATTAATTGGCTTGCCTAGCTCCTATTAGTAGGCGCCATCACGACTCCCGGGGGTGGGAAATCCGGGTCGTGACAGACAAAGTATAACCCGAAGGCTAGAATGGACTTACAAGAATATTACAGGCGGCCTGAATTATACTTGCAGACAGCAAACAATGGTAAGGTGTTCAATCCCAGAGCAAGTTACACATTCACTTTGGTGGAAAGACGGTAAATTTGTGATTGGGTAACGAAATTGAAGATGCCTGAGGGTTATGCATCGAATTTTGGGAAAAAAGTTGATATGGAGGTAGGGAAGTTGAGCCATTTGAAAAGTCATGACTGTCATGTTTTCATGGAGACCTTAGTGCCTATTGCATTTTGTGGTTTGCCTGGACGAATCTGGAAACATCACAAAGATTAGTTTGTTTTTCAAAGACTTGTGTTCTTCCACATTAAGGGAAGAAAACCTACTCCGGATGGATCAGAACATTCGTGTAACTTCTACTTAGATGGAAAAGATATTTCCATGTGGGTTTTTTGATGTGATGGAACACCTTCCAATCCACCTTGTACACGAGGCACGACTTGGAGGGCCTGTTCAATGCAGATGGATGTATCCCTTTGGGAGGTAATATTTTAAGTTTGATGTAATTTTCTGTTTTAATTTAAACAAATGTTCTTGGCTAACCTGAAATTATGTAGGACAATTGACAAATGCAAACAATTTGTTAAGCAGAGGAATAGGATTGAAGGATCTATATGCGAAGCTTATCTTGCAAAGGAAACTGCTCATTTTTGTTCTTATTATTTTGAGAGTAATGTGCCATGTGCTAGGAATAGGCCCAACAGGCACACGGTCGACCTTAGGAATGATCCATTATATCCGCATATGTCCATATTAAATCAACCAGGCCGATGTTCTAAGGATGGTAGAAAGAGAAGTTTGAGTGATATGGAGTTCAAGTCAGCTACACTTCACGTATTGCTAAATTGTCCCGAAGTTGTACCATATCTCAAGTAAGTATTGATTTAGTAGTTATCAAAATATAAAAATTACTGTGATTACATCTCAATGCAACTACTAAAAATATTTGATGTGTCACAGTCACTTTGTGGGTCAATTTAGCCATGATGCTGTATATACGAGATTTGATACGTGGCTCAAACAATTTGTAAGTTTCTCCTTAAAATATTCTAACACTATGTAGGTAAACAATGTTTGGAAGTTATGCTAACTTATGAATTTTTTTAACGATATATAGGTAAATGATCCAAATTATGGTGTAAATCAATTTTTGAAAGATGTATCTTGGGGACCTGGGGTTGAGGTCACAACAATGTCTAAGTACGTTGTGAATGGTTATAAGTTTCATACAGAGGATTGCTCTAAAAATAAAAATAGCAACAACAGTGGGGTGTGGGTTCAAGGTGGTGCTGGCAACCAAGATGGAGATATTGATTATTATGGTGTGCTCAAAGAAATAATAGAACTAGAATATACAGGTTGGCCATTTAAGAAATTGATACTCTTTAGATGCAAGTGGCTTGACCCACATCCAACAAGAGGTACAAGAGTACACAATCAATACAACATAATTGAGGTTAATCATACGAGGGAGTATGATCGCTATGATCCTTTCATAATTGCACATAATGTTAGGCAAGTGTATTATGCTCCTTATCCATTGCGGCGGAATAAGTTTGCTTGGTGGGTTGTAATAAAAACTAAGCCTGTGGGTAGGGTAGAAGTCGAGAATGTGTTAGATGTTGCATATCAAAACGATATCTCCAGTGTTCACCAAATAGTGGACGAAGTTTTAGAAAATGATTTGGAACATCCTGAACACATATTGGAAGAAGTTGATATAGATGAAGTAAGAATTATAGAAAACGAGGAAGAAGAATCAACTGATGAAGCTCAAACTAGTGAGGAAGAAGAATTCTCGGACGAGGAACTATACGTCGATGAGCTTTAAAAAGTTGGTTTCTTTAATAACTCTCGTTTATAGCTAGTTTCTTTATATGTTTCAATCTAACTATGTATTATATTATGCAGATGACAGACAAGGGTTGAGGTAACAGTGATCCTACTGGTTCTCGGGGTCGAGAAAAGGCTAGGAAACCTAAATGGAGGGTAGAAGATACTACTCAACCCCTTCCTACCTCTTCACAGATGCCTGTGCCTATGCCTTTGTCTGGGCCTCCACCCCAGGGCTATTCTGAGCTGCCAGTGCATCACCAGCCCTACACCTTCGTGCAGACGCCAGGTCTTTCTTCACAGGGCCATAGGACTGTACGACCTACATACAGTCCACCTGTCTCACTACCACATAGATCGCATCCATCAGCAGCTCATGGATCGCATCGATCCATGTAACATCCACATGGATCACAGCCATCCGTGTCACAGGCACTCGGGTCACAGCTATCTGTGTCTCATCCCACTGCGGCCCATACAGCTATGTTGCACTCCCAGGGCTCGCAGTCCCAGGGCTCGCAGCCATCTTCACTTGGGACTCCATCTATTGCAGGCCTTCGCCTGCGAGATACTAGCTCTGACCCCACTACACCTTCCACACATGCCTCCGATATACATGCTTCGGACAATGATGCCGATGATGACGAGGAGGTGCATTATGATGAATATGGCAGGATCATCATAGTCCCTGAGGGTGACGGGTAAGAGTTATTTGTTATTTTTACTTTTTTTGTTTTGTACAGTTTTACTAAGATATTAATGTATTTTTTTTATTAAATTGCAGGTTCATCCCTAGTAATATTACTACAAGGATCATCACCAAAGCCACCAGAAAGCTTTATGATGGTCCTTATGCGACTTGGAGTGAATCCCATTCTCGCTGAAGGAGGCAATCTTCAATCAATTTAAGGTATAAATGTTCTTTTAAGCAATATAATTATTTATATTTATGATATTTCCATCTAAATATGTATTATAGAATATAGCTTAGCTTATATATATTGAATTTAGCTAATATTATATCGAATTTAGCTTATATATAACAAATATAGCTTTTATATATATTTGATAAAAGCTTAGTGCGTTAATACATAATTAATGAAAAGTTAAGCGCATTAATACTTAGCTTTTATTAGCTAATGCACTAATACTTATTGCATAGTATATATATATATATATATATTAGCTAATGCACTAATATACTATATTATAAGCAGTTAATGCACTTAACTTTTGAATAATTATTAGCTAATAAAAGCTAAGTATAATATATCGAATATAGCTTTTATGATATTTTCATCTAAATATGATATTTCCATATAATACTTGACTTTTGAAATACAGAGCAAGTGTGTATGGGAACACCGCTATAGCGCGGAAGTGGCTGCAAATTTTCATCTAAAAGCTCGAAAGCGGTTGTCCCATTGTTTCTCCAAAGCTAGGCGGTTGAACCAGAAGCCTGGCTGGTTGCTTCAGAATTTATGGGATGATTTGCAAAGGCAATAGCTTACCGCAGAGTTCTTACAGAAGAGCGAAAAAGGAAAGAAAGCCCGGGCATCTGAGAAGGGAGAATCCTTGCACACTGGAGGTGCGATCAGCCTAGGGACGATAAAACGAAGAATAGTACGTAATTGCTTAATTTATTTTAATTTTCAAAGTATATGTATTCTGTTTATTAACTAAAATTTATGAGTTTTCAGGAAAAAATGTTGGGGCATCCGATGAACCAAGATGAGTTCTTCAAGGAGACTCATATTGTAAAGAAGAAGAAAGGGACGGACCAAGAAAGGTGGGTCGAGGGCCGAGCCTCGACTGTACATGTAAGTTTTTACTTTTCATTAAGAATTTTGATTTACTTTTATATAAATTTTGAAATAGTAATTCAATGTAATTTTTCTTATAGGGTCGCTTCACAGCTGAAGTGGAGCAATTCATACGCAGTCAGCCACCTAATGAGTCGGGCGCGCCAATCCAACTATCGGACGGAGGATGCTGAGAGAATGTGGACGCAGGCTGCTGGCGGTCCAAAATGGGGGAAGGTATACGGGGCTTCCGTAATAAGAAATTCCGATCGTTATAAGTGAACTTGATGGGAAGCAGCCTCTCCTCTATGCCGGGAGACTATACAAAAAGCTCACATCCGGGCT
>NW_017671215.1:148616-206670 GCF_001879085.1 Nicotiana attenuata | reverse complement strand
TAAGACCAAATCAGTATTTGTCAAGGCACGCTAAACGTAAATGATTGTTTGACTTCTAGGGTTAATTTGAGCCTTGTATGCTTGCCTGTCCTCCCCTTTTACTTGATACTTGTTTTGAATGTCGAGCTAGAATTTTATCCTTTAAATCCACAAAGGCCCCCATCCCTTTCTTCCCCTTTAGGATTAGAAGTCCTAATACCCCGGGACTGATAGGATTGGGACGGGTAGTAGCATCCGATAAGTAAACGATACCGTTCCGCGCTTTAATACCTTAACAGGGTGGAAGGGTAGACATGGAGATGATGATTACACGTTAACACTCCGCGTATAATTGAGTACCAGTGTTGTGCGAATGATCCATGTAATGTATAAACCTAGGACCCCTTTCTCCTTCTTTATTAGTTTAATAAAATTTTCTGAATCTATAAAGCTATTGCATTTTCAATTCCTGCTTCTCGCATGGTCTTTTCGGATTATTTGCACTAAGTACTTGACTTTTTTCTCCATTTGCACGTTTTTTACAAAATTGCTCCTTTAAAATTCAGCACTTCTTTTAACCTTTTGTGCTTCTTGTACTTGTTTATTTTTTACATCTAAAGTCACAATTGTAGCATGGCCGAGAACCACACTAGTGGATCTTGGGGGGTGCCTAACACCTTCCCCTCGAGATAATTTCAAGCCCTTACCCAAAACTCTGGTCTGCATCTTTAATTCTTCTAAAAGTGTCCTAATGCACTATAATCATTAGGTGGCGACTCTCCAAACTCTCAAAAAACCCAATTCCCAAAGTGGGAAAAGAGTTGTCTTCCTAAATGTCAGTGAACCCGATTCCGCGAGGAAAAAGGGGGCGTCGACAATCATACAAGGGAGTATGATCGCTATGATCCTTTCATAATTGCACATAATGTTAGGCAAGTGTATTATGCTCCTTATCCATTGCGGCGGAATAATGTCTTGATTGGTGGGTTGAAATAAAAACTAAGCCTGTGGGTAGGGTAGAAGTCGAGAATGTGTTAGATGTTGCATATCAAAATGATATCTCCAGTGTTCACCAAATAGTGGACGAAGTTTTAGAAAATGATTTGGAACATCCTGAACACATACTGGAAGAAGTTGATATAGATGAAGTAAGAATTATAGAAAACGAGGAAGAAGATTCAACTGATGAAGCTCAAACTAGTGAGGAAGAAGAATTCTCGGACGAGGAACTATATGTCGATGAGCTTTAAAATGTTGGTTTCTTTAATAACTCTCGTTTATAGCTAGTTTCTTTATATGTTTCAATCTAACTATGTATTATATTATGCAGATGACAGGCAAGGGTCGAGGTAATAGTGATCCTACTGGTTCTCGGGGTCGAGAAAAGGCTAGGAAACCAAAGAGGAGGGTAGAAGATACTACTCAATCCCTTCCTGCCTCTTCATAGATGCCTGTGCCTATGCCTATGTCTGGGCCTCCACCCCAGGGCTATTCTGAGCTGCTAGTGCATCACCAGCCCTACACCTTCGTGCAGACGTCAGGTCTTTCTTCACAGGGCCATAGGACTGTACAACCTACATACAGTCCACCTGTCTCACTACCACATAGATCGCATCCATCAGCAGCTCATGGATCGCATCGATCCATGTCACATCCACATGGATCACAGCCATCCGTGTCACAGCCACTCGGGTCACAGATATCTGTGTCTCATCCCATTACGGCCCATACAGCTATGTCGCAGTCCCAGGGCTCGCAGTCCCAGGGCTCGCATCCATCTTCATCTGGGGCTCCATCTATTGCAGGCCTTCGCCTGCGAGATACTAGCTCTGACCCCCCTACACCTTCCACACATGCCTCCGATATACATGCTTCAGACAATGATGCTGATGATGATGAGGAGGTGCATTATGATGAATATGGCACGATCATCATAGTCGCTGAGGGTGACGGGCAAGAGTTATTTGTTATTTTTACTTTTTTTGTTTTGTACAGTTTTACTAAGTTATTAATGTGTTTTTTTAATTAAATTGCAGGTTCATCCCTAGTAATATTACTACAAGGATCATCACCAAAGCCACCAGAAAGCTTTATGATGGTCCTTATGCGACTTGGAGTGAATTCCCATTCTCGCTGAAGGAGGCAATCTTCAATCAATTTCAGGTATAAATGTTCTTTTAAGCAATATAATTATTTATATTTATGATATTTCCATCTAAATATGTATTATAGAATATAGCTTAGCTTATATATATCGAATTTAGCTAATATTATATCGAATTTAGCTTATATATAACGAATATAGCTTTTATATATATTCGATAAAAGCTTAGTGCGTTAATACATAATTAACGAAAAGTTAAGCGCATTAATACTTAGCTTTTATTAGCTAATGCACTAATACTTATTGCATAGTATATATATATATATATATATTAGCTAATTCACTAATATACTATATTATAAGCAGTTAATGCACTTAACTTTTTGAATAATTATTAGCTAATAAAAGCTAAGTATAATATATCGAATATAGCTTTTATGATATTTCCATCTAAATATGATATTTCCATATAATACTTGACTTTTAAAATATAGAGCAAGTGTGTATGGGAACACCGCTATAGCGCGGAAGTGGCTGCAAATTTCCATCTAAAAGCTCGAAAGCGGTTGTCCCATTGTTTCTCCAAAGCTAGGCGGTTGAACCAGAAGCCTGGCTGGTTGCTTCAGAATTTATGGGATGATTTGCAAAGGCTATGGCTTACCGCAGAGTTCTTACAGAAGAGCGAAAAAGGAAAGAAAGCCCGGGCATCTGAGAAGGGAGGATCCTTGCACACTAGAGGTGCGATCAGCCTAGGGACGATAAAACGAAGAATGGTACGTAATTGCTTAATTTATTTTAATTTTCAAAGTATATGTATTCTGTTTATTAACTAAAATTTATGAGTTTTCAAGAAAAAAAAGTTGGGGCGTCCGATGAACCAAGACGAGCTCTTCAAGGAGACTCATATTGTAAAGAAGAAGAAAGAGACGGACCAAGAAAGGTGGATCGAGGGCCGAGCCTCGACTGTACATGTAAGTTTTCACTTTTCATTAAAAATTTTGATTTACTTTTATATAAATTTTGAAATAGTAATTCAATGTAATTTTTCTTATAGGGTCGCTTCACAGCTGAAGTGGAGCAATTCATACGCAGTCAGCCACCTAATGAGTCGGGCGCGCCAATCCAACTATCGGACGAGGATGCTGAGAGAATGTAGACGCAGGCTGCTGGCGGCCCAAAATGGGGGAAGGTATAAGGGCTTCCTAATAAGAAATTCCATCGCTATATGTGTGGAACGCAAGGAATATGGACTTCCTCCCAAGCCGAGCAACTTGATGGGGAGAGCCTCTCCTCTATGCGGGAGATTGTACAAAAGCTCACATCCGAGCTAGAAGCCGCCAAGGAGAGAGAAAGGCTTAGAGATATGCAGTACTCTGGCATGCAAGCTCAGTACAAGGGCATGCAAGAGCAGATTAAATCTCTCCTAGCTTTTGGCAGTTTTCCGATTCCCCAATCTCGTGAGTCATCGCCAGAGGCTCGCATTCCCCGTGCTCGTTCCTCCCGTCCTCCTCGTGATCGTTCTTCCCATCCTTCACAAATAGCCCATTCTGGATACCGTCATGGTGAAGAAAGTTCATCAGACGGTGATGATAATGATGTACAGAATAATCTTTGAACTTATTAGTTTATACTAGATAAATACAATCGGTTTTCAAATGGTTTTGTAATAACAGTTAACTTATTAGTTTGGTTAGCTTAAAGTATAAAGTTCTATTTAACTTTATACTTTGTTCGTTATAATGCTGTTATTGTGTTGTTGTTGTTGTTGTTGTTGTTGCTTTTTAGTTGTTGTTGTTGCTTGTTGTTGTTGTTGTTGTTGTTGCTTTTTAGTTGTTGTTGTTGCTTGTTGTTGTTGCTTGTTGTTGTTGTTGTTGGCATAAAATGCCTATTTAGGAATTTTGGTAAGCTGGCAGGTGGTGTAGCTGCTAAAACAGGCAGTTCCTGCCAGAGCAATATACCAAAAAAGACTTTGGTCGCTATTTGGCCGCTTCTCTATTAAAAAAATAATTTTCTGGAAAATAGCGACCAAGGTTGGTCGCTATATAACCCAGAATTCACAAAAAGCGACTAACTTTGGTCGCTATTTTCCATAAAATTAACAATTTTTGGAAATATAGCGACCAAAGTTGGTCGCTTAATACTAAAAAAAAAATTAATTCATGAAGTTAGCGACCAACTTTGGTCGATTATTTTAAAAAAAAAAATTAAAAATATTTATAGTATAGCGACCAACTTTGGTCTCTATTTTTCAGATTTTAAAATATAATATTTTTCTTTACAGACCAAAGTTGATCGCTATTTTATGATTAATAATAAATAAAAAAACGTAATTTACATAAAGAGACCAACTTTGGTCGCCAAAATTATATTATTAAAATAATAGGGCGACCAAAGTTGGTTTCTATAGTCAATACCCAGAATATTTGGTCCTTTTACCTTAGAGACCAAAGTTGATCGCTATTTAGCGACGAACTTTGGTCCCTAAAGTAAAGGGACCAGCAATATAGCGACCAGGCATGTTTTGTCACTTTTTGGTCGCTTTTAGGTCGCTTTTAGGCCTATAAGCGACCAACTTTGGTCGCTTTTTACCGGATTTCTAGTAGTGACATGCGAATTTGTGTACCCCTTATGTATTGTACTCAGGGTATATGCATGTATGCCTTTCATGTGATTTGTAAAGTTGATAGATTCTAAAGATGTTCTTGTCTTTCTTATGTGCTCTCAAATCTCCAAAACCTCACAAAATAGGATGCCGCTTAGGGAATCCTATTTCTTGGTTAGTTTGCAAACTTCAGAGATTGAATTTTTTGGTGTATATGCATGTTTCTTGTCTAAGTCCTAAGTCGTGTTTATAGCTTGCTTGCATAGCCTTCCACTTACATTTTTTGTATCATGTTGGATGTTAGTTAACAGAGTTGGTCTGCTTGAGAATTTGGGTTTGGCCTGTTGGGCCTGATTTGGGTATCGAGTTTGAATGTGCCTTGTCTGCCCGACCTTATGCACCGAGAGCTTGAGACTGTTGGTGTGCATGAAGTTTGAGGCTGGTGAAGGCCCAGATATGTTACTGGGTTATTTGTATATTTATATTGGGCCTGTAACTTCTCTTGGTTTGTAATAATCTGTAAAGATGCTAATGGGAAAAATTAGTTAAGAGGGGCCTGGGTAGTTCAATTCTCGCATGATTGGGTAGATTGCATGCCTATAAGACCAAATAGCCTTTCCTGCTACTTGTCAACCATGATCTATGTATGTGTATTACTTGTTAATAGATATCATGCCCATAGGACCTACAGCTTTTCCTATTGCACTTAGAAATCATGAGTTTATGACCTCAAGCAATTGGTAACCAAACATTGCCTATGTGATTTGCGATGTCATTTAGACCGCTATTACATCAGAAACCATGCATATAGGATGCTACCATGTCTTAAGACTGTGCTCTTAATGCCTTACACCTAGAAACCATGTGTATAGGATTGTAAACAATAACTCATATCACTTAACCACTGTACCACTTAAAACAATCTATGACTTGAATCACCTAAGAGATCATGCCTATAAGATTTAATAATGAAGTCTGCTTTTGCTATGATATCCACGTAGAAATCATGTCTATATGCTTGACGTACGATTGGTCCATATTCCTTCCTTGTCACAATTCGCCGCTTACAACTTCACCTAGAGATCATGTTTTAGGTCCAAATCGAGTAATTTTATAATACAGGCTCATTCATAAACTGTCCAGGCCAATCCTACAATTAGAAAGCATGCTCACAGGACATTTCGCCTTTGATTCTGCCACTTCTTTACAACCCATTTTATTAGTAATTGTTTGACACTTATTTGAATTTACTTATTGAGGTAAACATGAGCCCCTTCTATGCGAACTATGTTTCTTTGATGTCCTACTTGTTTGAACTATTTGGCGCGTAGTTTTTAAATTTTTGAACAGCCTTGGATGAGTCTAAGGACTACCCCCATAGTGTCCAATACTTCCTGGACAATATGCATGGGACGGGTAGGCACATAGAGGGTACGACTTAGAATTGAATAAGTGAGCTTTAGGTAAACAACTAAAGATACTAATCGAGTAGCTGGAGATGATAGTCTGTGCTCGTGGATAACATGAGCAACCATTGAACTTGAGGTTGCAAAGTATTATTTATGTTGCACAGGTTGATCCTTTAGGATAAAAAAGTTTAGGACCCCCATTGTGTCTAATTGTTCCTGTACATATAGTATTAAGGATTAGCATTATTAAGAGATTTAGATTAATTAAGTAGCTCTAAGGTTGAACATCTTTGTAACCAAAAGGTTTTACCAATTAATATTAGTAAATCAATGAAGTATTTTATTCTCATTGCATTATTTTTGTACTACTTCTTCAAATTAGTTTATTATTAGTAGCTAGATTATATTCGGTCATCCCGTTCCACTAAAAAAATTAATAACTCGCTTTGATCGTTTATTCACTTAGTTTGATAATAGTCAATTCGTATGTTCAATTAGGATAATTTAGTTGATAATTTAATATTCCCACATAGGTTAAAATTCGGCCGGGAACCACAGTCGTGGACCTCGAAAAGTGCCTAATACCTTCTTTTCAAGGTAATTTGAGCCCTTACCCGATCTTTGAAAACGATGACTAGTTAAAATAGAGTTATTTTCAAATAGGTTCCTTAACACACCTTAAAAATCATTAGGTGGCGATTCTTCTCTTCTAATACACGTTTAAAAGAGTTGTCACATGTCGAGACCCCCTTTCGCGGGGTGCGATAGTATGGCGACTCTGACTGTGGATATACTTAGGCTCTTACTATGAAGAATTGTTTTGCTTGTGTGGGATCATCAATTTGCTTTATTTGCCTCCTTTCATGTATCTCCTTTTCCCCTTCCCCTTACTTGCTTGAAATTGATGCATCATGAACCTCCCTTTCCCTTCTCCTTTATCTATTTTACTATTCAATCATAATTTTTGAATTTTATGTTTTTATGGGAATCGTGCCAACTATTTTCCTTTTCTTTTCCTTTACATTATTTAATTATTTACGACATTATTATATACTGTCTTTATATGTTTCTTCATCATGTAAAATTATTTGGCTATGTGTTATTGCTTTTTCATTAGTATGTTGTCAACATCATATTCCACTCATACCTATTATCAACATAGCGACGCTTGATGAGTGTCCACGCTTTCAAAAAATACCCCTTTTAAAATGGGAACATATTATTAGCGGTAGACTAGTCGATCAGCGGTGGAGTCGATGATTGTGTGCCTTCCCCTCTCAAGTTGTCCACTATAGAGTACCGGTTAGACCTTTAGAAACCTACTCTGATCGAAATCTTGCATGCATCATGCTAAACTTAGGATGGATTAAATATCGGTGGCATATTAAATCCATTTAGATAAACCTCGTCCAAAGTACAAAAGGGATTTATACAATCCCGAGGGATACTCTAATACTATGTGCATTACTTGGAGAAATGTACAAACATGTTGACTATTATCACTTAATTGATCAAATCAGGAGGGGTTAGGGCTAGCAAGAACGACATCCCTAGGTTTGGCATGGTCCAAAGCATTCCATCTAAGTTGATCGATTGGTGAAACGACCTCCCTTACTGTGATAGAAATCATGTAAGGAGGATATTGGGCAACATGCCATCCTTGATGGACGTTCAGCCATGGGGAGTGCTGACTAAGGATGCTACAATGTTTTAGGACGAGAAAATGGCCGTATTTTGATTCAGAAACATAGAGATGACCGCACTCTTGGAGGAAATTGGAGGTTTTAGAATCCTTTGGGATAGTCCTGGTCTGCTCGTACCTGAAAATCGCACACCACGCGGTTTTCTAATAATGTTTGGGATCAAGAAGAACGATGAACTGGGTTGTTAGAAGAAGTCTTACATTTCTTTTGATTTTCTATATGAACGGTATGGACATAGAAAATCATATCGGTTGTTTCACGAAGAATTGGCCATTACTTTCGTTGGGTGGATTCATCGTAGGGTTATAATTTCATTTTGTGTTTCTAGGGACTGCTGATCTTCCCGATGCAAGGAGGAAAAATCCATACTCGACTAGCCATGGTAGCCAAAACCATGATGGAGGGAATAGAGGGACAAACTTATACTATTGTCCCCATTATATTTGTAGAAATGTACTGAGCTCTGGACCGATGCAACCACGGGGGCAGGTTACTTTGAGGGGAGCAACCTTCTATTGCAATCATGGTTAATAGAGCACCTCCAAACAGGCGACTGCTGCCAGGAATTTCTTCGCAGGCTGATATATGACTATATTGCTATACACCACCCAAAGAAGATAACCTTTGCTCCTGAAAGATTTGCAAGGCCCACGAATGCTAAAGGATGGTAACACCTCTTCAACAATTTGATCGAGGAACAGGTACAGTGGATGTCCGAGTGGTTTCCAAGCAAGGAGTTCATAATTCGATTGAAGAATCATCTGTGTTAATAGTGTTGCGAGGTATTTACCCTTATGCTCTAGTAAGAGTAATGAGGCATGCTGGAAGAAAGCAGGTTATACCACAAGTATCCAACATGATACAATACAAGGCAGATTTTAAGAGGGACGTCATACCTTTCGAGTTCGAAGCCCAACAAATGTGGAATCAAAAAATCATTGTGGAAGAAGAGACCATAGAGCCCGATAGGTATCATGCTGGACATATATACTATGTGGATGGAATATGACATAACCAAGGATGTCAAACCGGGTATCAAGCTAAAGGGAAGGATCCTAGGTGAAGAGGCCGAAGCTCAAGTGAAATACAAAAGGCTGCACAAGAGAGTCTTCGAGTTCGAAACTAGGCCAAACCTCAAGTGAAATACAAAAGGTTGCGCAAGAGGGTTTTTGAGTCCAAAGCCAAGAACATGGAGAAACATAAGACAGACATGGAAGCTATAAGAGAATCCAGAGATATAGCAAACAAAGCGACGGAAAGGTTGGAATATTTGGAGCAGGGATTGTTGGAACTATAGGGGAAAATTAGAAAGAGACTCTAGGACTGCCATGGTATGGGATATGATGAAGGTGGAAAGCTGGCTATGGCCTACCTGTTGATTGACATGCGTGACCTCGGGAACATGATCGAAGGAGCAAAGAAGGCAAGACGCAGAGAAGTGCCATCTGGGACCAAGTAGAATAGTGATTTCTCTTCTTTTGTAATAAGAATTCAAAATTATTTTTAGCATTAGATTTCTTTTTAGAATAGATGTAATAAGGCCTTGAGCCACTAGTGATGCTATTTTCTTATTTTGTTTTAGTAATAGAGTCATTTTATTTATTTTGCACTATAGGTATGAAGCAATGTTGGCACAAATTTCTCCAAGTTTACTTGTCGCTTAGGCCTACCTCGGGCACAACAAGGTTCCCAAATTAGGACACAAGCTATTAAATGCTTTAAGTGCTATTTGTTTAAATAATGCAATATTCTTTTAATTTTACTTTACTGACTTGCCTACCTTTTGTTTTTCTTTCTTTTGATTATTCTCATCCCCAAAGGTTGATTCGTGCACTCTGGCAACATCAACATACCATGCAAGATCTAGAGCTCCTCTGTCTCCTCCCTTTCCTAGTAGCATCAAAGGAAACGTTAAAGGAAAAATGGACAACTTAAGTGGAAACGGGAACGATAAAGCTCTTTTGGCGAAAAATGTAGAAACATCTGATGGGAGAAGCACATCGGGGCAGAACAAGCTGGTTCTGCATTTAAAGCAAGAGATTCTGGAGCTTCAAGGCTAGTTAGAGTAGGTTTGTAACCTTGCCAACTTGTCCCTCACCCTGAATGTCCCAGACATCAACCACCAAAACACCACTACCCAGAATATGTCGCAACCTCAGAACCCACAACCACAAGCTCCACAGAATCCTCCTACCACCTAGCAATACCAAAATCCCACACTTCCACAAAATTTGAACCCTCCACCACCACAAGTTCCACAACAACACCACCACAACGCAACTCAATACGCACAAACTGCCACCTACCCCGCTTCTCAAAATGTACAACAACCTACCAATAATCCATCCAAAGCATCCATCAATGATCACCCATATCCCAAGTCTCTGGTACCTATCAAAGCAATCCCATATACGTAGAAACCTAGCCATATTCACCTTAAAAAAACATATGCACATATGAACCCACTGAAAAGGACCTGCTCATTAAGAACATGGACGAAGAATTGAAGAAGCTATCCGAAAGTGCCCAGAGTGTCGAAGGAGGAAAGGGTATTGAAGGCTTGAACTTATGAAGATTTATGCATTCGGCCTGATGTAGAACTGCCCAGGGGTTACAAACTTGCAGAGTTCGAGATGTTTGATGATACTGGTGATCCCAAAGCACAGTTGAGAACTTATTGCGACAAGCTTGTGGGCGTGGGTAAAAATGAGCAAATTTGCATGAAGCTGTTTATGCGAAGTCTCATAGGAGATGCCTTCTCATGGTATATCAGTCAAAACTCGAAAATGTTTTCTAGCTGGGTGAGTATGGCGTCCGATTTTATGGATAAGTTTAGATTCAATACAGAAAATGCACTAGATGTGTTCTACATTCAAAACATCAAAAAGAAACCTGTGGAAACCTTCCGTGAGTATGCTACCCATTGGAGATCTGAAGCCACTAATGTAAGGCCGCCACTAGAGGAAGAACAAACGAATAAGTACTTCGTGCGAGCTCAGGACTCGCAATACTATGAAAAGTTGATGGTCATAGAAAACCACAAATTCTCTCACATCATTAAGTTAGGGGAAAGAATTGAAGAAGGTATCAAGAGTGGCATGGTTACAAATTTCGAAGCTCTACAGGCCACTAATAAAGCTTTACAATCTGGAGAAATCTCGAAGAAGAAGGAAGTGGGTGCCGTGATAGTAGCCCAAGAGCCAAAATCTCCATTGACCTATCAAGAAACCCCACCAGTATATCATCCCTCGTCCCCAAAATACCATTATCCTGCTACCACCTACCATACCTATAATACCCAGCCAGCATACTATCACTCACCCCACCTGCCCGACATAACTACCCTAAACCACGAGCCAACTTTGACCGCAGACCTCCCAGATAATACACCCCTCTCGTTGAACCAATAGCTCAGTTGTATGAGAGATTGAAAGCCGCCGATTACATCACCCCTATCTCCAGAGGTACAGCCAAAAACTCAGCTCAGTGGATCAACTCCAACAAAATTTGTGCGTATCACTCTAGCATGAAAGGGCACACCATTGAGGAATGTTGCATGTTGAAGGATAAGATTCAAACACTGATTGATAGTAAAGTAATATAGTTTTAGGAGTTCGCACCCAACGTCCGCAATAACCCCCTTCTCGATCATAAGTGTGAGGGTGTAAAAATGATTTAGAGTGATGAGGAATGGGACCAAGAAGGGTCCATCGGTCTTATTCGGGAGGGAGACACTGATGTGGTGTCCCATGTAACGCCCTCACCAGTTGTGGTGCAAGCCAAGACACCATTTGAAGCCGAAGTGGTTATACCTAGGCTCCTGTTCACTGTGATGGTAGCTTCATCACCGGCTTAGCACCCTAATGTTGTTCCATGGGACAATGTGGCTAAATCCAGAAGAAAGGGAAAGGCCATGGCAGAAGAAGTGGGCGCCGCTCATTGAATGACTAGAACAAAAAGAGTGTACACACCATAGAATCTTTCCCAAGGAGGGTCAAGCAAGGAGACTTCACCAAAACCACCTGTCGTCGAAGCAGGTATTGATGACCTGTGGAGAAAAGTACATGCCAAGGAATATTCAGTTGTTGACCACTTGAACAAAACCCCCACCCAGATATCCATCTAATCACTGCTAAATAATTCATACGCGCACAAAAATGCCATGATGAAGGTGTTGAGTGATGCTTATGTGCCTGTTGGCATCACTAGTGGAGAAATAGCGAACATGGAGGGACAAATACTGGAAACACACAAGATCACTTTCCATGAAGATGAGTTGCCACCGGAAGGTTTGCGTCACAACCGGGCGTTGCACATTACTGTGCAACATGAAAACAAGTTCATCACTCGGGTTCTTATCGACGGAGGTTCGAGTTTGAAGATATGTCCTATGACCACTTTGAGGAGCCTGGGTATAGGTATACCCTAAATAAGGAAAGGAAGCATGAGCAAAAAGGCATTTGACGGATCATAGAGAGCCACAATCAGAGAAATTGATTTGAGTTTGAAAATAGGTTCGACTGTGTTCGATGTTGAGTTCCAAGTAATAGACATTTCAACCACTTGCAACCTCCTGCTAGGATGGCCATGGATACACATGCCTAGGCAGTTGCTTCTACTTTACACCATGATGTGAAATTTAAGTGGAATCACCGGGAGGTGGTCATTCATGGAGATAGTAACAACCCTATTTACACCAACCAAACGATACCAACAGTTGAAGGCAAGGGAAAGCTAGGAGGAGAGACATTCCATAGCATTGAAAGGTTTAACACAGTTGAGAAGGGACGACGCTGGAGTGATAAAGTGCTAAGCATATTGCTATGGTAGGGATACAAGCCAGGCCGAGGTCTCGGCCCCAAGCTTCTAGGAATAATAGAACCAATACGACCACGGACTCAGAGCATCAACTTTGATATCGGGTATGAATAAACCATGTAGGAGTATTAGAACTGGTCGCCTCCATGGAATGATTTCTACTATCCATTGCCCAAACCCATACCACCGTTGCACTAGACAATCCGCAAGGACGATGTGATTTGGGGTTCTGAAGAAGATGAGATTCTAGATGGTATAAAAAGTCTGTTCCTGACCAAAAAAGATATGGATTGGAACTTGATTTTGGGAGAGGAGGTAGAGGATCTCACTATCTAGATGGCACGATATGGAGCCCACCTAGGTAATTGGACAGCTACACCGTCCTGAGCTCGTCGAGCACTTGGGTAGCTTTGGAAGATTAGCATGATTTTAAGACTATTTTCTAGCATTTTTGACATTCAATATTTTTGTTTTGAAATAAATACTCAATACATTGCGTCATGTTTACTTTGACATTTTTATGTTTCGAATTATTACATTATTTCTCTTTGTATTTTTCAGCATAATTATTTCCTATCCTGTTGAATCTACAACTATGATATGTAATGGGACAATGTAACACAATAAGAGTGATTCAGAGGAATGGGAGAATGATTTAATACCCGGGGAAATCTTCATGGAAATAGAATATTTGGAGAACAAACCCAAGTCAAATTTAGAGGAAATCGAAGCGGTTAACTAGGGGGATTCCGAAACGGTCAAAGAGACCCACATTAGCATCCACTTATCACCGTCCGACAGAATGAGTACATCAGATTTTTGAAAGAGTATGAGGATATCTTTGCCTGGTCCAATGACGACAGGACAGGGTTGAGCACATACATAGTGGCCTATAAGCTACCTACCAACCCAATGTATCCACTAGTGAAAGAGAAACTCGGGAAATTCAAGCCAGACATGAGTTTGAAAATAAAAGAGGAGGTTACCAAATAGATGAACGTCAAGGTTCTTCGAGTGGTTGAGTATCTGACATGGTTAGCTAACATTGTACCCATACCGAAGAAAGATGGAAAGGTGAGGTATGCAGTGACTACAAAAATCTAAACCTTGCAAGTCCCAAGGATGATTATCCGCTGCCAAATATCCATATCTTGATTGATAACTGCACCAAGCATGAACTTTAGTCTTTTGTCGATTGTTTCATTGGATATCACCAGATCTGGATGGATAAAAGAGACGCAGAGAAAATGGTCTTCATTACGCCGTGGGTTGTGTATTGCTATAGGATGATGCCATTCGATTTTAAAAATGTTGGAGCTACCTACATGAGGGCCATGACTACCCTTTTTCATGATATGATCCACAAGGAGATACAAGTTTATGTGTATGATGTCATCATCAAATCCAAGAAGAATTTAGATAACATAGTAGATTTGAAAAATCTTTGACCGTCTACAAAAGTACAACTTGAATTTGAACCGCGCAAAATGTGCCTTCTGGGTCCCTGCTTGGAAACTACTAGGTTTCATCGTCAGCCGTCGAGGAATCGAGCTAGATCCATCAAAAATCAAAACCATCCAGGATCTGCTGCCACTAAAGAACAAGAAGGATGTGATGATTTTCTTAGGCCATCTCAACTACATAAGCCATTTCATAGCACAGTCGACGATAATATGTGAACCAATCTTCAAGATATTGAGAAAGGATGCTGCAATGTGATGATCCAAAAAGTCATCACTTATTTTAGAAACAAATTCAGTGTTCCGAGGCCTAATAACCTCCTTTTTACCTCACCTCAATTTGCGTGCATAGTTCGGGCGCTTAGCCGGAAAACCATTATATGAAAAATTAGTGAAAGATAATAACTTTTACATTTAAAATGAATTTAAGTTGACTTCGGTCAATATTTTGAGTAAACGGACCCGGATCCATGTTCCGACGATCTAGGGAGGTCCGTAAGAAAATATGGGACTTGGGTGAATGCCCGGAATCGAATTCCGAGGTCCCTAGCATGAATAATGAATTTTTGAAGAAAATTGTTTTCTGAAAAAAAAAATACATGAGATTTTGAAAATGAAATGTGTTTGAAATTTGATGGTATCAGGCCCGTATCTCGGTTTCGGAGCCCGGTACAGGTCTTATATGTGATTTAAGTTGAGTTTGCGAAATTTGGTAAGAAACGGACTTGAAATAACGTGAAACGGACCTTAATTGGAAAAATTAGAAAATTTGATGTTCTTGAGTGATTTCATGATTTTGGTGCTAAATTCATAGTTGTTGATGTTATTTTGGTGATTTGAATGCACGAGTGAGTTTGTATGATGTTTTGGTTAGTGTACATGTTGGTTTGGAGCCCCGAGGGCTCGGGTGAGTTTTGGATAGGCCACGGAGTATAATCGGACTTGGGAAAATTGCAGGTTTCAGCTGTTCTATTGCAGGCCTGCAGGCTTCGCATTTGCGAAGCCTGGCTCGCAATTGCGACTTCACAAATGTGAAGGCTGTGTCGCAAATTCGAACATAGCCCAGGCTAGCCAACCTCGCAAATGCGAGGAATTCATCGCAAATGCGATGTTTCCCCTTTTGGCCAATCGTCGCAAATGCGACTCATCCATCGCCAATGCGACTTCGCATTTGCAACAGGTCTATCGCAAATGCGAAGAATACCTAAAAGCTGGATGTGTCACAAATGCGACATTTTTTCTTCGCAAATGCGATAATAGCAGAGTCTAGGTTCGCAATTGCGACATCAGAGACCTGTAAAATCCATACTTAGACGAATTTTTAACCATATTTCACATCTTCTCAAAACATAAACACTCCAGGGCAATTTTTCAAAGGCAACTTCTTCTCCAAATCAATTGTAAGTCGTTTCTAACTAGTTTTCTTCAATCCTTAACATCTTTTCATATGATTTCAACTCAAAATCAATGATTTTCATGGGGGAAATTGGGTGTTTTGGGTAGAACCTAGGTTTTTCAATTTTGGGAATTTGGACCTCGATTTGAGGTCCAATTTCAAAACAGATTATATATTTGAGTTCGTAGGTGAATGGGTAGTCGGGTTTTGGTTCGAACCTCGGGTTTTGACCATGTGGGCCCGGGGTCGATTTTTGACTTTTTGGGAAAAACTTTAGAAAAACTTATTTTCATGCATTAGAATTGGTTCATTTAGCATTCATTGATGTAGTTAAGTAACTTGTGACTAGATACGAACAAATTGGTGGTGGAATCAAGAGGTAAAGCTATAGTTGAGGCTTGAACTGTGTACGAGGCATCGAGGTAAGTGTTTGGTCTAACCTTAGCTTGAGGGAATAGGGGTTTGGCCTTATATGCTATATGTTATGTGTTGAGTACGACGTATTGGCATGGTGACGAGTATCTATACGTTGGTGTCAAGCATGCCCGTGAGTCTTATGTTGTGATTAATGTGACTTTATTTGTACGGTTCATGTTTAATGTGTTGATTGCTATTGTTGAGCAAGGTTGTGGAAAGAATATTGGTATTTGTATATTGAAGAGCGTTGGCTCAAGTTGTAAGAAGAGAATTGTGGTATTTATCCCTTGCCGGGACGTTGTGGTTTTAAATGTGGTTCCCTTGCCGGGATGTTGTGGTTTTGCTATTGTTCCCTTGCCGAGATTTTCATTATGATTCATTTATTCCTTGCACTTATTGTTTGTGTTTTTTGTTTGGGTGAGGAAGAGTGTAAAGCACGAAGGGTGATGCCATGCATTGTTTTGGTGAGAGAGTGTTAAAGCACGAAGGGTGATGCCGTGCCGCACGATGTACCATTCCGTGCCGATTATAATAATATTATGGTGAAGACGAGAGTAAAAGCACGAAGGGTGATGTCGTGCATTTTATATTGATTTTATGGTGAGGACGAGAGTAAAAGCACGAAGGGTGATGTCGTGCACTAGTTTGATTTCTGATTTTTGTTGGTAATTGAATTGTGGTGTTCCATATATTTAACTGCTATGCTCCTGTTGCTATTCGGTGTTTTCCCCGCAGCATGTTCCCCCCTCCCATCCTTGATTATATATGTTTCTGCCTTTATTTTTTCCACTGTACATTATTTATCTGCAAAGGTTTACTTGGTAGTCTGGTCCTAGCCTCGTCACTACTTCGCCGAGGTTAGGCTAGGCACTTACCAGCACATGGGGTCGGTTGTGCTGATATTACACTCTGCACTCTTTTGTGCAGATCCCAGTGCTGCAAATTTCGGACCGCAGTGAGGTTTCAGCTTCTTGCTTATCAGGCGACCCGAGGTAGTCCTGCAGGCGTCCGCAGGCCTTGGCGTCTCCCTCTATCTATTTTCCTACTTCTCTTATGTGTCGCGCCCCTTTTTTTCTCGCAAAATCGGGTTTATGACATTTGGTTGGGACAAATCTTTCCTTTTGGGAAAGGGGTTTTGCAATTTTGAAGAGTCGCCACCTAACGTTTTTTAAGGTGTGCTAGGGCACCTATAGGATTCAACTACAACTATGTTTGATAACCAGAGATAGGGTAAGGGCTTGAAATTATCCCAAAGGGAAGGTGTTAGGCACCCCTCAGGATCCACTAGTGTGGTTCCCAGCCAGATAGTTCTTGTGAATTTGTGCAATTAGCAAGTAATCAAATAAGGCTCAAATAATAGGGGATTTTTAAATCTAAATACACAAGTGTTTGTTTTAAAAAAACAATAAAAGCAAGGTTTTGAAAAAGAATTATAATCTAAGCATGCTGATGAATGTAAAGAGGTCCTAGGTTTGTTTGTAATATGGATCACGCGAATGCAATACCCGGTAATCACTCCTCAAAAGAGGGGCTACACGTGGTATTAGCGCACCGGTCATCATATCCATATCTACCCTTCCCACCCCGTGAAGGTATTAAGGTGCGGATTGGTCTCTACCTCTATTGCGTGCTATTACCCGTTCCATTCCTATCAGTCCCGGAGGAATTTTAGGACTACTATTCCTATAAGAGGGAGGATTTTAGGCTGACTCTTAGGTTTAAAGGTAAAAAGACTAAGGCGACATACAAAAACACGTAGGACTGCATTTAAAGGGGAAACATGTAAGCAATTAGAAGGCTCATATAAACCTCTGCAAATAATGCATATAAATAGCACGACTTAAACACAGTGAAGGTATGAATTTTAAAAATCCTAAAGCGGGGAATTTGAGTCAGAACCGGATTCATTATATAACTCAGATAAGAAGTCCTAATCAGGCCTGCCTGTTGGTTGTAGCAATTGATAATTAAACAGAGGCAGTTCCAGTGTTTATTATTACCTAAGGCTTGCCTAGGCGTAATAATGATAGCTTATGAGCATGATATCTATACTGATTTGGAATGCAGTAGAGCAATGATTAATTTTAAGCAGACAACTTGAGATCCTATAGACATGCTTTCTAACGGTATTAAGTCAAGGCAATGTTTGAGAAAACTTATTAAAGAAGCGGCAGATTAATTAACTAATCCAATTCAGAATAACAACATGAACTAGACGGCTTCTCCAACTAAACTATTTTTTAAGCTCTATAGGCATGATTTCGATTATAGCTATTTAGATCATATAGGCATGGTATCTAAGTATTTAAAAAAACTGACTTTGGACTTATAGGCATGATCTCTAAGGGAAAACGAGTCAGGATACATGCTGTAGCGAAAATTGAGCTTCAATTACTTCTATCCTATAGGCATGATATCTAATTGTAAAACTGATTTTTAACCCTATAGGCATGTCATCTATTATTAAAGCCATTTAGATCCTATAGACATGGTTTTTAATTGTGTGAAAGTAAAGCATGCAGAATTTATTTTAAACCAGAGCAGATCCTATAGGCATGATATCTACCCAATTTACCCACAACATACAACTACCCACACCCTTTTCACTAATCACCCCATATTTGTTTACAAATTATTACAAATTGTGTGACTGAATTACAAAAGAAGAAATGAAAGAAAAACAAGAAGCTACAACCATAGGAAGCCTGATCTTGACTTCCTATATGAGTTATGTAATTAATCACTTCAATGCCAATGTTTCAAAGCGTTTCTCATAACTGGGTGTGTCAGAGTTCCCTAAAGACCTGAGGGATCCCGGGCAGTGCTCACACCCAGATTTGCATAACCAAACAGAATGAGTGCAGTGTGGAAGGGCCAACCCTTGTGTGTCCAAGATTAGAGGGAACACAAGGGTCCCAAGGCAAGGCTCACACAATAGGGGCAGAACCTAGATTCTAAGAGTATAGTGGAAGTGCAGAACATAGCGCGGAAGAGACTTATTAAAAATGGGTTGGAAATAGTAAGTGGTAAGGGTGATTAGAAAACAGTTGTAGTAGTGAAACTCAAACTACACAGAATCAGTAGTCATTCAAAGGGGAAAGGGATTGTGGGGATACATTGTATGATCCTAGCAGGGTTCTGGTTTGGTCATGCACAGCAATAGCTGATGCTGGCATGGCCACAAACCATCCAAAGGAACACAAACACATATAGGGGATATGGGGGTTTGGGATTCATAAGGTAGCAAGTACACGACAAGTGCCTGACAGAGTACACATATAAGGAAGCATTAATTTAAAAGGGGAAGGGAACATATTACAGCATGCTAGTAGCATAACTTGACTGCAGAAACATAAGCAGGAGCATACAAGAATGAGAAACTGAAGCAACTAATGAAAGCATGTTGTTGTTGAGGCTTGAAAATTAACTAGGACATACCAGTAGAGAAGCAAAGTGCAGTAAGGAAAAGTAAGCAAGATTCCACAGTCTAGCCTTGGCTTTCAGCCGGCTAGACAAACTAGTAGCACAAGTAGCAGTAAAGAAAGAGAGAGTTTTTTGAGTGTAAGTGTGTGTTCTGAACTCAAATTGTTCGTCTGTTTAAAAGAAGAGAGGGTAGGGTATTTATAGTTTTGAAAACGAGTGAAGAATAAGGTAATAAGTAAAGTCTTAACACAAACATGGATATAATCACAATCAGAATCAATTAACACAAGTGATTCCCTTTAATTAAGGAATCACTGCTTAACAGATACTAACATGTTTAATTAAGGAAAGAAATCAGTTTGGGGACAGATTTATTATTGCCATATAAGGGAGCAGAAAAGTATGAAGTGAATGACTGAGTTTAAGTACAAATTAAAATATGCTTAATTTTGGGAAAAGATTCAAGGTAAAACATCACAGTAATTAAAGGAGGGGAATCAATCAATTTAAGCAAACGAATAAAATTAGGGCTCATAAGAAAACCTTTTGCAATCAGTCGCAACATTGAGGGAGTCAGAATCAATCAAGAAAGGATCATGATTCTGGACCTCAACATATAAATAGCAAGGAATAAACAGGCATGCAGGGTCAAACATGTTGACAAATAGAAGCAACACAAACATACAGTAGCAGTAGGGGTAAGCTAGGATTCAGCAATAAAAGAAAACTATTCGAAGCACAGTAATCAAGTAGGTCGAGTAGTCACATAGAATCAAAATGCAGAGAACCAAACTAACAGGTAAGAGAGTCAGAAACAAGTAAAGGTCTCACAGTAACAAGTGAGGCAAACCTTTTAAGAAGTTAGGGCTTCGACAGTAGTCGAGTTTAAAAGATGATAAGAACTTAGAATCAGATAAGTCAAACAAGGAAAAGAACTTAATCGAACCAAACATGCGTATAAAATAAACCAAGAGAGTTTCAGAAACCCAGGTAGAGCCAAAACACTTGGGGCTTTAGCACGATGAACCAGGTAGCAGCAAACATGGACAAACATAGTAAAAATTATAAAAACACACTGAAAATTGGAGAAAAGCTTAGGAAACCCTAATCGTTAAAAAATGGAGAGTCATTTTGAAAGAAAATCGAAGAACCTTCGAGAAACACTTAAGAAGTTCGTAATAAGCATAGGTCTAAGATAGATCTGAAAGAAAATCGAACAGCTCTTAGAGCTGGGATTTCAAAGAACCCAAAGAAAGTGAGAAAGGCTTTAAAAAATACCGATCTAGCCGTAAAAGTCAAGGACTTGAACAGCCATGGATGGCCGGAAAAAGGACCAGAGATCGAAGTCGAGCAAGGACTGGACCAAATCTCTTCGAGATTTGTCCATGAAATCACGCAAACGAGCCACCAGAAGATGTAGGAGGCTGGTATACATCTCAATCGGCCATGGGAGGCCATGGATTAGGTAGGGATTAAGATGGATTAGGGTGAAATGGGGTGGTGGCGGCTAGGGTTTATGTGAGGTTGCAGAGAGAATTGAGAGAAGAGGGATCCAAGGGTGGCGTTTGGTGAAAAGTGAATTAGGATAAGGGGTCGTTTGGGTTTATTTTAGGAAGGGTGATCGGTGGTGGTTGATCTGAATGATCAACGGCCTGGATTAAAAGGGTAGGTGGGGAATCCGGGTTTGGGTTGGGTTTAATTGAGTTGGGGTGGGATTTAATTGAATTTGGGTCGGGAAATTGGGTCTGATTTGGGGTTCAATTTAGGCTAGAGTTTAAACACAAATGGGCTGTTATTTAAATAGCCAATTTTTCCCTTTTTAAATTATAAAAATAGTAAATAAATTTTTGAGAATAAATTGAAAGCACTAAAATGGTTCATAGCATGTAAATAACAATTTTAAAATATGGGGCTTAATTTTATGAGTATAAAACACAATTAAATCTTTAAAAAGGCTAATATTGCAATTATAGGCAATTAACTTTAAAAAATACTAAATAAAGTTGTAAAATATGCAAAAATTACCTTAGCTATATTTTGGCATAAATGTAAAGATCCAATAAATGAATCATTTTATGGATGAAAAAGGGAAATAAATCGATTTAAAAACCTTAAAAAATTATTGAAAAAAAAATTAATAATAAAACATCAGGACATACTTATATATGCATATATAATCTATTTTGAAGTTATTTTGCATATTGAAAATACAGGAAAAAATTGGGTGTCAACATATTACAATTCTTCAATTCTTGATTTATAACAAGCGGTTTGCGTCGCGTAAGATTGAGTAGGAATAAAATAAAGGCATAAGCCTCAAAGGAATCAAATCGCACGATGAGGAATCAAGAAGGAAAGTGCTCCTAACAGCCCTGTAGCCTCTTGAAGATAAGTATAGACGTCTCCGTACCGATCCGCAAGACTCTACTAGACTCCCTCATGACTCGTGAGACCTAAGGGAACCTAGTGCTCTGATACCATGTTTTTACGACCCAAAATCCACTAAGGGTCGTGATGGCGCCGGACACCGCTGTGAGGCATGCCGATCAAAATACTTAATTAAATTCTCGTCTGACAAATTTTGAAAACTATAATTTTCCTTCAAATTTTACTGGTAGAAGGATAAACTTTACAATGTAAGTAAAAGAATAATTAGAATTAAATACAAGATACCCAATAGTAATCCCAGAACCCGGTGTCACAAGTGCATGACCATTTACTAGGGAATGAAATAAGGACAGAAATAAAAATACAGTACAATACTCTAAATGAGACTCTGCTGGCTGCGGGTCGTCTCGATAATTGCAACGCACCTAAGTCTCCGTACCAACCATGCCGCTATGCCACTGAGCCACTAGCCACACATAAACCTGTGCAACCAAAATGCACAGCAAGTGTAGTATGAGTACAAAAATAACATGTACCCAGCGAGTATCCCGTCTAATCTCGAAGAAGTAGAGACGAGAGGTCGACTTCGACACTTGCTAGTGGTCCAATAGTAATATTATTAATGCGATGAATCACAGATTTATTAAGAACGACAGTAAATTCAAATAAGTCATGAAACAGGTAAAAGTTCCTTTTTATTAAAAGTCTCCGGATTCATAATCCATTAATTATCAATTATCTCAAGTCAGGGAGAGCAAATATAAACATCAATAAATCTCAAGGCAAGCAATACAAGCATGCGCAAATCATACCGAGGTCGTACGACCCGATCCAATATAAATGTAAAATGTGCACTACCGAGGGTCGAACGACGCGAACTATAGATGCATCTATTACCCCCCTCGCGAATCATACATGCGACGCGGTCAAACTTAAATAAACAATTACCCTGCTCGCGAATCACACATGCGATGCAGGTACACATAGAAATACATGCTCAAACAACCAATTAAGAATTTATCGGGGAACATTTATCCAAATAAAAGCCAATTCTCTTTTAACGATTTAAGAAAATGAAGTTTAATCCTTTTAGAAATTCATTTACCAATTCGATAGGATTTAAGTAATTCAACTGTCAATAATATTACAGATATTCCAAGTATAACATGCTTTTGGGTCCTAGACTACCCGGACTTACACATATTAGTAGCTACGCACGGACTCTCGTCACCTCGTGCGTACGTAGCCCCCTACAAATAGGAGCACATAACCAATTATTTCACCTATGGGGACAATTCCCTCTTACAAGGTTAGAAAGGAGACTCACCTCGCTCCGAAGATCCATAACCGGCATTCCACGCCCTTCCGGAGACCTGAATCGATGCTAAATGCTCCAAAACTAGCCAATAATTATGCAAATCCATTAATATATGTTCAATTACTCATTATAATCCAATTTATAACAATTCCTAACCCCGATCGAAGAATTGACAAAATTGCCCTCGGGCCCACGTGCCCCGATTCCGAAATTTCTCGAAGATAAGGTTTACCCATGAACTCACGAACTCAAATACATAATTTTTCCTTAATTCCATACCCAAAATCGTGGTGAAATTCCAAGAATACTAAGTTTCTAGGTTTCCTTCAAACCCCATGTTTTTCACTAATTTCCATGTTCAAATTCATACCTAAATCATGTAATTAACTCAAAACTAGCATAAATTACTTACCTCATACTTGATGGTAAAAATGGCGCCCCAAAGTTGCTCCAAAATCTGCTCCAATGAAAGAAAGGGGGTTGAAATGAACCCAACCCCCGATTTAAAACAACCTCTCTGCCTTCAGCATATCCGCACCTGCGGTCACTCCTTCCACAGGTTTGGCCCCGCATCTGCGACGAATCTGACCGCATCTGCGGTCCCTGCCCAGGCAGCCCATTTCCGCTTCTGCGACTCAAGGGCCGCTTCTGCGGCTCCGCACCTGCGGCCCAAGTCTCGCAGGTGCGGTTACACCAGCAGGCAGCAGCTTCAGCTCTTCTTCCAAATTCCAACTCGATCCGTTAACCATCCAGAATTCCCTCGAGGCCCCCGAGACCCCTACCAATCATACCAACCAATCCCAAAACACATTACGGACTTGCTCGAGGCCTCAAATCATATCAAACAACGCTAAAATCACGAATCACACCCCAAATCAAACTTGATGAACTTGAGAAATTCAAACTTCAACATTCGTTGCCGAAACCTATCAAATCACATCCGACTGACCTCAAATTTTGCACACAAGTCATATCTGACGTTACAGACCTACTCGAACTTCCGGAATCAAATTCCGACCCCGATATCAAAAAGTCAACTTGCGGTCAAACTTCTCAAAAACCTTCAAATTTCTATCTTTAGCCAAATGACTCCAAAATTACCCACGGACCTCCGAATTCACTTCCGATCGCGCTCCCAATACTAGAATCACTATAGGGAGCTATTCCCAAATACAAAATCCCAGACGGACATTAATAACACTGAGATGCACTTCAACCTAAACTTATGAAATTCTCCCCAAAATGCTAACTTCCATAATAGGTGCCGAAACGCTCCCGGGTCTTCCAAAACTCGATCCGGACATACGCCCAAGTCCGAAATCATCATACCAACCTGCTGGAACCTTTGAATCCCGAATCCGAGGTTGTTTACTAAAAAATTCAATCTCAGTCAATTCTTCCAACTTAAAGCTTCCGAAATTAGAATTCTCTTTCCAAATCAACTCCGAACTCCCTGGAATTCAGTTCCGACCGTGCGTACAAGTCATAATACCTGAAGTGAAGCTGCTCATGGCCTCAAACTGTTGAACGTCGCGCTGGAGCTCAAAACGACCGATTGGGTCGTTACAGATTATGTTTACAATTACTGCGTTTTCTTTCAATGATGCACGGAATTTTGAGTTGTAAATCATGAGGTTTCCATTCCCACGGGACATTGGGCCTGAGTTGCGGGCCCAGCAGGACCTGTAGTATGGTTTTGTTTAATAAATCATTTACAGTTAAAGCATTTTTCAAGATTCTTTATATGGCATTTAATTTCTTTAACGCAATCACTAAGCACAATTTAAGGGATGATTGAACCACATTAAATTATTAATTTATACACACATATTATATGTATGTATATATTTTTTATATGTATGTTATACATTGTATATTTAATATTAAATACTATGTATATAATAGGTATATTTCGTGGATTAGTGTTATTTGCTGCTGCAAAGCTAGTCCCAACTTTTCCTGTTGTATTGGATGCGATTGTGAAGATTATCAAAAGGGAAGTAATAATGTTTGTGAAGAGAGAAGAATAAGTTAATGAAAAGGATATAGCTATTAATTAACTTTCACACATTTAGTAAATTTTTTGGAATGGATGCATCATGTATTGAAAAGTTGGTATGGCGATATTTTAGGCTTGAAATGCAGGTTCCATTTCTGGCAGGGTGTATAGGGTCAAATTTGACCGTCAGCGTCTCTACGCCAATGGGTACGCCCAGTGAGTATACGCCGACTAACGTAAGGGTACGACTCGGACGTGGGGACAAAAGCGACATCGTTTAGGACTCAGTGCTTTCACTAGGAAAACGTTACCTATTTTTGTAACTTTTTGATTATTTCGAGGAAGGTCCCTTATTATATAAGGGAGACCTTCACATTGTAAAGGGGAGGATTCTGAAATAATACAGCTCTCTCACTTTCTCATATTCTCTCTCTATCGCTATCTCTAATGAATATTTTTCTCTTGAGTTCATATTATCACTATTAGATCTACAACAACAACTTCATTTTTCATCTCTAGGTCTATTATATTTGATTACGATTTACCCTTTCTTACTTTTGATTGTTTTTAAGCTTGCAAAGTATATCGATAACTTTTGAGCCAAACAATTTGGTGCCGTCTGTGGAGATTTCGAGAATCAAAATCATAGTATCCACCTAGAGAGCAACCAACTAACATTCTCTACACCACACGAAAACAAAAGATGGCTGAAAATAACACCAGAATGAAAGCGATAGTGGGTGTTACAGCCAATCTCCTTGATCCTCTCAACGAGGCCGGTGATGAGGGCATCTTGAATGCAACCCCTAGCATCACTCCAGGTGCAGAGATCTCATCTTCCCCATCCGAAGATCTGACGATCTTGCATGAAAAAGGAGCTTCCACATCTGTGGCTAAGGAAGCACCCTCGGTGGTCAAGAAGCTACTGGAAGAATGGCTAACAAGCACTCTAAGTGGCTTGGTTGAGAAGTCACCACAAAGTAACGACAGGTGTATACCAACGGTAGGTACCACTGCTGCCATGGGTGAACCTGAAGCTGCACGAGCAAATAACAAACCCATCGAGGCACAGACCAACGATGGCACGCTAACAGCCATCCTAAAGAAGATGGAAGAAATGGAGAAGGAAAACAAGGCACTCCGCGACCAAATGAAAGAACATCAGAAGAGGGTAGACAA
Organism: Nicotiana attenuata; assembly: GCF_001879085.1. Lineage (NCBI taxonomy): Eukaryota > Viridiplantae > Streptophyta > Magnoliopsida > Solanales > Solanaceae > Nicotiana > Nicotiana attenuata. The sequence goes on along the minus strand of NW_017671215.1, from coordinate 180,475 downwards.
GATCCCCGGCGCTCCCAAGTTGCTACCAAAACGCAACGTGGGGAGGTTTGTTGAACAACCATACACTGAAGAAGCTGCCCCTCACCCTATCCCAAAAACCTTCAAGATGCCACCCTACTTGAAGGTATATGACGGAACCACAGATCCCGAGGATCATTTAATCCACTATGTCACTGCTGTAAAGGGCAACGACCTATCAAAAGAACAGGTACCATCGGTGCTGCTGAAGAAGTTTGGTGAGACGTTGACAGGAGGGGCCCTAACGTGGTACTCTCAGCTACTAGCTAAGGCGATATCAACGTTCGAGGAAATGGCGGATAAGTTCGTCACCGCCCATGCAGGTGCAAAGAAAGCGGAAGCAAGGGTCAACGACATCTTCGCCGTCAGGAAAACCACAGGGGAGGGACTCAGGGACTTCCTAGCCAGGTTTAATAGGGTAAGGATGAGTCTACCAAACGTATCGGAAGGTATGGCAGTCGCCGCTTTCCAGAACGGGCTAAACAGGAATGGTTCGAGGGCAACTAAGAAGCTACTAAGCCGCTTCATGAAATATCCCCCTACCGCATGGGAGGAAATCCACAACGCCTATTGCGCTGAGGTATGAGCGGACGAGGATGATCTTAATGGGCCGACCCAACGGCTAACAACGATACACTCAGAAACAAGGAGGGATCGACGCAACGAAAGACGGCGAGAACAACTCCCACGCTCCAACAAAGACCGACACCAGCCATACACCAGATCCTCCCATCCACCACCAAGGCATACGAACGCGCTACAACGACACGTCGCCCCANGCCCCTTATGTAAGTCACCACTAATGTAAGCTTCATTCAACTCAAGATCATATAGGGCTTTTGTGGGGATATAGTGAAGGCTTTTGGTTTAGGGTAGGAAATATTTGGTCTAAGTAGGTTCCATCTTCCCTTAAGCACTTCATTTGCTTTATTTTGGCACACATTATCTTGACTTTTTAAGTGATTTACTTCTTTCTTAGGGGTTAGAGAGACACACTATCACTCTTTCTTGTACATTTCAAACCTTTTTCTCCTTTCTAGGCTTTTCACGCCTTTCATCACTTTACTTTTATTCAATCCCTTCATTTCTTCTATATTGCTCATTCTTTTTGACTTTTTGATTTTCTTTCTTTTTCTTTTTCTTTTTGCCTTTCTTTTTCTTTGCTTTTGTACCTTTTACCACTTTGTGGCATTCCTCGTCTCTCCCCCCAAACTTATGTTTTTACTTTGTGCTAAGGAAAGATTGGGTGCCAAGAGAGGATCTTATTGCACTGATTACTTCAATTTTTTCCCGTTATTGTTTATCTCTGTCAATCAAAATAGATTGACTGATTTTATTTAGGGTTCAAATTATATTTTCTTGTTAAAATCATTACTTCCTCGTGACTTTACCTATTTTCCTTATTTATGACTTTTAATTGATACTACTTGCCTTATTTAGATTAATTAGTCTAATTTATGGTAAAAAATTGATTTATTTTCCTTGTTTGAATCCCAATCCGTGGTGGTAACTGATTCTCCTTATTTTAAGGTGACTTTTTCGGATTCTGTTTGTATCAATTAGCTTGGGTTTAGCCACAATTCACTGATTAATCATATTTGCTTACCTTACTTATGAACTGTAATTCCCTTGCCTTATTTGTTTTACCTTGCTAAGTTCTATACAAACCCCAATTATGATTTTCTTTAAGGACACGAACACACTCAGAAAGAAACACACACACACACACACACAAACTCTTGCTCTCATTCAAACCTTTCTGTTACTTGTGTTTGCTACATTGTCTAGTCGACTGAAAGCCAAGGCTAGACAATTGGATTCTGCATACTTTCAACTTCCTGTTTGCTATTTCCTAACTGGTATGTCTCCAATTCTTCTATCATTCAACATGCTATGTAATTAGACCTATGTGCTTCATGCTTGTTGATCTTAATCAGCATGTCTACTTCTATGCAATGTGACCTATGTGCTTCACGTTTACTCCCTTTAAACAGCATGTCTATCTCTGTTATCATGTCCTACTCAATGTGCTATGTAGTCAATCTGCTGTAGGTATCAATATGCCTCTGTTTGGCCTTATATTTATGTTAACTAGCATGCTTAAACTCCTGTGAATTTGTCCTGACCAATAAGTTAATATGGTTACTCCACTTTAGCCTGTTCCTGTTGATCCAAGACACTTGTCTACTTGTTTCTCAACCAGCATTCTTTCTATCCTGTTTTAAGTGTTTCACCTTAACAAACTCCTGACTACTTCATGATTTCTATGCTCTCAACTTTTGCTACCTTTCTGTATGATTGTTTGATCAGTAACTTGATCCCAGTATGCTGTTCTCAGATTAATATATGCCTATATGTTCCGTGGTAATAGCTAATGGATTAAGGCCATTAATTGTCACTTTGTTCTGTCTGTTGTTTGATTGCTGGAGTTTATGGCTGAACCCCTTCTGTTAAATGTGTGCTGCTTGTGGTTCTTTTAATCTGGTAATCTGTTTCCATGCACTTCTGAAATCGAAACTTTTTTCTTTCCTAAAACTACTTCCTACTTTTGTACTATTTTCAACTCCTACTCTTAGTTAACTAGGGTCCTGCCACCCCAATATGAGCACTGCTTAGGGTCCATGAGACTCCTCTGAACTCTGACACATTGGGGCTGGTTTTCCCATCCTTCGTGAATCTTGTTGAACATCTAATTTTGGTGTGAGCACTGCCCGGGGTCCCTGAGGCCCCTGAGAACTTTGAGACACTAGGAACCAGCTTTATGTGTTATGGATGGACTACCACTATGCTTAGAGGTGCTATGTTTTGAGGCTTGGTTCTAAGTTGATGTTGGGCCTATGAAGGCTCTCTATAGTATAGTGATCCTCATTATGTAATTCATTTATATTGGTCTGTATAATAATTCTTATAAAAACAGATATCAAGGTTATTAGTAAAAGCTGGGAGGGATTTTTATATATCTCTGTTGAAATTGGGTAGAGAACCTGCCTATAGGACTTGATTATGCTGGTATTGTATTATCGTTCTGACTCTGTGCTGCACATTTGCATATCAGAAATCCTGTTATTGGGCTTTACGTTTATTTCTGCACATTAGACATCCTGTTTATAGGACTTGCACGTATTTTTTGTTTATCCAATGTGCATTAATAACCATGTTTATAGGCTATCAACTGTTTGAATAACCCTTTTCCTTGTCAATGCGCTCCAAGAATACTGCCTACGCATGAGTAATAGAGATCATGCCTATAGAAACTGAAGTCATCTAGATACCATGCCTGTAAGGTTTCAAATTAATTTCTGCATTTAGATACCATGCCTATAAGGTTTTAAGATCAGTTTCTGTGCTTAGATATCCTGCCTATAGGAAAACATATACAAAATCAGTTTCATCGCTTAACCGTCATGCCTATAAGGAATTAGTATAAAAACAGTTCCAACACTTAGATATCATGCTCATGGAGATAAACACGTAAAATCAGTTCTATAATGCTTGTGATCATTTTTAGCACATAAACAGCATGCCTATAGGGTCTAAACGGATAAAATCTGCCTATTTAAACTAGTCACTGGTTTATAATACGTTTAGATATCATGCCTATAGGATCCTGCCGGTTATCGCTTAGGCAAGCCTGTAGGATAATTAAAACCCTGATGTTGGCAAAAACTGTGTTTGTTTGACTGCTTAAAAAATGCCCAGGTTCAGGAAGTAATAAAATCAGTAGGCAAACTGATTAGGTATTTACTGCCTCGCCTCATTGAAATTGCTGTCTATTCTATTCGTACTCATTTAGATAGCTTGCTTATAGGACTCCTAAACTTATAAAATTGCTTGTGTGAATGACGTGCACTTGCTTTGTGTATGTTTGTGGAGGTAAATATGAGCCTTTAAGTGATCTTTATGTGACAGTACTACTTCTTTTGTTTGTCACCTAGTTTTCTCCTTTTAAACACCATATGTGAGTGTAGAACCACCTTAAATAGAGGTCCTAAACACCTCCAGGGCCGCAGGCAAGGGACGGGTAATGCACGCATAAGGCACGTACTGGATGCTATTAGAATGCTTAGGTAACAATAATTAAGCGGAAGGTAATCGGGTAGTAAAGGATATGATGACCTGTTCGCTAATGCCACGCGTAACACCTCTATTTGAGGAAGGTCACCGGGTATTGCACAGAAGTGATCCTATAGGCTAAAAAACTTAGGACCCCTTTGCTCCTTGTTTTTAAAGAAATATCTGTTTATCTGCTTATAAGACTAATTCGCTTAAATTGAGTTTGGCCGGGATCCACCGTTGTGGACCTCGAGGGGTGCCTAACACCTTCCCCTCAAGGTAATTTCGAGCCCTTACCCAATCTCTGGTAATGCAAAACGGTTTATGAGTTATTTGCTTTAGGTGCCCTAACGCACCTTAAATCCGTTAGGTGGCGACTCTTAAAATTTCATACCCCTTCCCAAAAGGAAATGAGCTGTCCCAAAAAATGTCGAAAGCCGGACTTCGCGAGGAAAAAGGGGGCGCGACAGCAGGTCACACGGAAGGTAACCGTTCTTCAAACGGGAGTAGTTCTTTTTCTGGTTTCCGTTCAAACATTCACATTCCTTTGATATATCCAAGTAACTACCAACGAATAGTCCAGCATTTCCTTCTCTGTAACTGTTCCCCAATTACATCACCTCGAGTATCCATAACGATCTGTTCAGCAATATTGTCGTCTATAGTCTCCATTTGTGATATCAACCATTCCCGACACTGTCCTATTCAAAGAAAATCATTGTTTAAAGCTTGTGGTCATTCTTAATAACTCTACAGGCCTCATTCACCTTTGGATCCAGAACTACACAGGACCTGGTTCCTGTAAAACCAGGGACATTTAGGCAGCTCAGGGTTCGGCCCCCATATTTCAAAATATCTCTGTGATGACCCAAAAGGGGTCAACTCGTGTTTTAGAACCCAATTCGGGGTTCTGAGGCCTTCAAGACCTCATTTTTTTCTCCTCGATTTGCGTGTGCAGTCCAGGCGCGCTTTCGAAAAGCTTTTATGTGAAAATTTGAGAAAATGCTAAGTTTCTGACTTTAGAAATTGATTTAAGTTGACGTCGGTCAACATTTTGAGTAAACGGACACGGACCCGTAATTTTACGGTCTCGGAGGGTCTGTAGTAAAACATAGGACTTGGGCGTATGCCCGAAATTGAATTCCGAGGTCCCTAGCCAGAGAATGAATTTTTGTAGAAAATTGTTAAACTGAAAATATAATGGTTTTTAGAAATTTAATAATGTTTGATCTTGTTGATATCGGGCCCGTATGTTGGTATCGGAGCCCGGTATATGTTTAATATGATAATTACATCATGTCTGTGAAATTTTGTGAAAAACAGAGTTTATATGACGTGATTTGGACCCTCGGTTGTGAAAATGGAAACTTTAAGTGTTCTTGAGAATTTTATTGATTTTGATGCTAAATCCGTAGTTGTAGGTGTTATTTAAGCAATTTGATCGCGCGAGCAAGTCCGCATGATGTTTCTAGACTTGTATGCATGTTTGGTTTGGAACCCCGAGGGCTCGGGTGAGCTCTGGATAGTCTACGGGATGTTTTATACTTGAAATTTCTGGTGTTTGGGGCTTCTGCTGTCATCTAGTATATCCTTCTTCGCGTTCGCGAAGGAACTCTCGCGAACGCGAAGGGTAAATTTGTCTGAGGAAGAACTCCTTCTACGCGAACCCGGGGCACAAGTTGCGAACGTGGATTGTTGGGGGCATTACCCTTCGCGAACACGACCTGGCTATCGTGGACGCTAAGGCCATTTTGGTAGGAACCTGGGGGACGGGTGAAAATACTCTACGCGAATGCGGAAAGCGGCTCGCGAACACGAAGGTCGGGGGGTATACCTTCGCGAACGCGTACGGCATCTCGCGAACGCGAAGGCCCTTCTGGCCAATGCTTCGCGAACGCGACAAGCCTCCCGCGAACGCGAAGATGGCCTGTCCAGTCTTTTTAAAAAGCATTCCAGAATCGGGATTTTACAAAAAATATCAACTCTTTCATAACAGCTCGACCTAGGAGCGATTTTGAAGAGGGATTTCAACACCAATTCATAAGTTTGTGTTCTTCAACTCATTTCTTTCAATTTCCATCAACACCCATTAGATTTCTAGGCCAAAATCTTGCTCTTTAAGGGTAGAAATTAGGGATTTTAGGAGAATTGGGGATTTTACAAATTTGGGGATTTAAACCTCGATTTGGGGTCGAATTCCGAAACTAATTGCATATTTGGGCTCGTGGGTGAATGGGTGAACGGGTTTTCGTTCGAACCTTGAGTTTTGACCAAGCGGGCCCGGGTTCGGTTTTTGTATTTTTGGGGGAAAGTTTGGAAAAACTAAATTGATGCATTGTCGTTGATTCCTTTAGCAATAATTGATGATATTGAGTTAATTGTTGCTAGATACGATTGGATTGGAAGTGGAATCTAAAGGAAAAGCGGTATTTGAGGCTCAAGTTTGGCCGTGGAATCGAGGTAAGTGTCGTGGCTAACCTTAGCTTGAGGGATTAGGTGTTGTTGCCTCATTTGCTACATGTTTAGTTGTTGAGTACGACGTATAGGTGAGGTGACAAGTATCTATACGTCGTTGTTGAGTCATCGCATGCGAGTGAGCCTTATACTTGTGACTGTTGTTTTCCTTTATACATACTATTCATGCTTAAACTGGTTAATTCTTCATCTTAAACAAGTTTTATTATGTTTTCCCTGTTTTTGATATTGGTTGAGTATCGACTCAAGCTGAGATTTATATTGTGATGTTAAATGTTAAAATGAGGTTGGTTATTTCCGATTCCCTTGCCGGGATGTCATTGTTTCTATTATTTGGGTGAGGAAGAATGTAAAGCACGAAGGGTGATGCCGTGCACGATATTGTGAGTGAGTGTTAATGCACGAAGGGTGATGCCGTGACATATTCTGTGAGTGTTAATGCACGAAGGGTGATGTCGTGCCATGATTATGAGAGACTTAATGCATGAAGGGTGAGGTCGTGTCGTTTCTGTTGTTTCTTATGGTAAGGACGAGAGTAAACGCACGAAGGGTGATGCTGTGCACATGTTGCTACGTTATTATTTCTGTTGGTTCAAGGCATGATGTTACTCCATTTCTTTACTGTATTATTTCCAAAACTTGTTATTTCCCCTTAGCATGTTTCCCTCTTCCCGTTATTATCTGTTAAATTTCTGTTATTATTACCTTCTCGTACATGATTTAACTGCACAGGTTCATATTGTTGTCATGTCCTAGCCTCGACACTACTTCACTGAGGTTACGCTCAGCAATTACCAGTACATGGTGTCGGTTGTACTGATACTACACTCTGCACTTTCTGTGCAGATTTTGGTGCCGGACCTCGTGAGTAGAGTTGGGTTGCTTCCTTCAGTCCTCCAGGAGACCGAAGGTAGATCTGCCAACGTTCGCAGACCCGTGAGTAGAGTGGGAAATCCAGGTCGTGACAAGTTGGCATCAAAGCTCTAGGTTGCCTAAGTTTCACAATTCACGAACAAGCTAGGTAGAGTCTGAGGGATCGGTGCGGAGAGGTCTGTGCTTATCCCCCAGAGGCTACAGAGTTTAGGAACAACTTCACTTCTATTTTTCTATGTCATGCAATTTGATTTCTCGATGCTAATTGAACTTCTACTATGTTCTTACGTAGATGGAAAGAACATGTACCGCTTCATCAGCTGATCAGCAGCCCGAGTCTCCAGTGGAAGCTCCTACGAGGGGCAGAGGACGAGGACGAGGCCGTGCCATAGGCCGAGGCAGGGGAAGGGCTGAACCTAGAGCACGATCAGCAGCACCAACGGCGGAGCCTCAGGTAGAGTTTGAGGAGGAGGCTCCAGCCCAGACCGTTCCAGCAGGGCCAGCTCAGGTTCCAGAGGGGTTCATCGCTACCCCAGTACTTCAGGATGCTTTGGTCCGTCAAGTGGGCCTTATGGAGAGCGTAGCTCAGACTGGCACATTTCCTGTAGCACTAGCCGTCTCTTAGGCTGGGGGAGGAGCCCAGACTCCCACTACTCATACTCCGGAGCAGATGGCTCCTGAGTTTCAGACTCCAGCTGCCCAGCCAGTAGGAGTAGCCCAGCCAGCTGGGGTAGTTCCGCCGAGTGTTGCCGCATAGACCGCCAATGGATCAGCTATGTCTTCTGAGGCCATATGGATATTGGACACGTTTACCAAGCTTTTCACCACTACTTATGGAGGTACATCTTTAGAGGATCCCCAGGACTATCTGGACAGTTATGACGAGGTGTTGCGGAACATGGGGGTAGTGGAGACCAATGGGTCGACTTTGCTGCTTTTCGTCTGTCAGGTTCAGCCAAGAAATGGTGGAGGAATTTTTGTTTGGCTAGACCATCTAGGTCACCTTCTTTGACTTGGGATCAGTTCTCTCAGCTATTTCTGGAGAAGTTTCTTCCTATCACTCAGAGAGAGGACTATCGCAGGTGGTTCGAGCATCTTCAGCAGGGTTCTATAACTGACACTCAGTACGAGACCAGATTTATCGATTTGGCCCGTCATGATCTTCCTATACTCCCCACAAAAAGAGAGAGAGTCAGGAGATTCATTGAGGGAATCGCTCATCCTATCAGATTGCAGATGGCGAAGGAGACGGGGAGTGAGATTTCTTTCCAGGATGCGGCCAATGTGGCCAGGCGAGTTGAGGCAGTTCTAGCTCAGGGGAGTGGTCAGGGGTCTGACAAGAGGCTTCGTCATTCTGGTAGGTTCAGTGGTGCCTCATCTGGAGGCAAGGATTCTTTTGGTAGGGGCCATCCTCCCAGGCCGTTTCATTCAGCACTTCAGGCTTCTCACAGTGCTCCAAGTGACCCTGGCCCTCATATGCAATATTCTAATTAGCTACCCTACAGTGCACCACCAGCTCCTATCAGTGCACCTCCGCTCCAGAGTTTTTAGGGTGGTTACTCAGGCCGTCAGGGTCAGTTTCAAGGTCAGCAGTCTCAGCAGCCGAGGTCTTGTTATACTTGTGGCGATCCGAGGCATATTGCTAGATTTTGCCCTCGAGCATCGAGCAGTTCTCAGCATCAGGGTTCTCGTGCCATGGTTCCGGCACCGGGGTTTCCACCGCCCGCTCAGCCAGCAAGAGGTAGGGGTTAGGCAGCTAGAGGTGAAGGTCGAGGTATTAGAGGTGGAGGTCAGGCAGCTAGAGGTGGAGGCCAGCCAGCAGGAGGCCGTCCCAGGGATGTAGTTCTGAGTGGTGGGGCCCAGCCCCGATGTTATGTTTACCCAGCCAGGCCTGAGGCTGAGGCATCCGACGCCATTATCACAGGTATGGTTTTAGTTTGCAGTAGAGATGCTTCAGTTCTATTTGATCCGTGGTCTACATACTCCTATGTGTTATGTATTTGGTTGTGCCTCGTGATTCTTTGAGTGCTCCTGTATATGTGTCCACACCGGTGGGTGATTCTATTGTTGTAGATCCTGTCTATCGCTCGTGTATGGTTATTATTGGGAGTCTTGAGACCCGTGTAGATCTCCTACTTCTCGACATGGTTGACTTTAATGTTATTTTGGGGATGGATTGGCTGTCACCTTATCATGCTATATTGGACTGTCACGCTAAGACCGTGCCCTTAGCCTTGCCGGGGTTGCCTCGGTTGGAGTGGAGAGGGACTCCTGGTCATTCTACCAACAGGGTTATTTCTTATATGAAGGCTCGGCGTATGGTCGAGTAGGGGTGTTTGGCTTATTCAGCTTATGTTCGTGATTCGGGTGCTGAGGTTCCTTCTAGAGATTCGATGCCGGTTGTTTAGGAGTTTCTAGAGATGTTTCCTACAGACCTACCGGGGATGCCACCCGACAGGAATATTGACTTTTGCATTGATTTGGCTCCGGACACTCAGCCCATTTCTACTCCGCCATACCATATGGCCCCGCCAGAGTTGAAAGAATTGAAGGAACAATTGCAAGATTTGCTTGATAAAGGCTTCATTAGGCCCAGTGTCTCGCCTTGGGGTGCACCAGTGTTGTTTGTAAAGAAGAAGGATGGATCGATGAGGATGTGCATAGATTATCGGCAGTTGAACAAATTCACCATCAAGAAAAAGTATCCATTGCCAAGGATTGATGATTTATTTGATCAGCTTCAGGGTGCCAAAGTGTTTTCGAAGGTTGACTTGAGATCTGGCTACCATCAATTGAGGATTAGGGCATATGATGTCCCTAAGATAGCTTTTCGCACTCGGTACGGGCATTATGAGTTTCTAGTGATGTCGTTTGGGTTGACAAATGCCCCACCAGCATTTAAGGATTTGATGAACCGAGTGTTCAAGCCCTACCTGTATTCCTTTGTGATTGTTTTCATTGATGATATCTTGATCTACTCCCGTGGTCGGGAGGAGCATGAGCAGCATCTTCGGACCGTTCTTCAGACTCTGAGGGACAGCTAGTTATATGCTAAGTTTTTGAAATGTGAGTTTTGGTTGAGTTCAGTTGCATTCTTGGGTCACGTTGTATCACCAGAGGGTGTTCAGGTAGATCTTAAGAAGATTGAGGCAGTCAAGGACTGGCCTAGACCCACATCAGCTATAGAGATTCGGAGTTTCTTGGGTTTGGCGGGTTATTACCATCGGTTCATGGAGGGGTTTTCATCGATAGCAGCCCCAATGACCAGGTTGACCCAGAAGGGTGCCCCGTTCAGATGGTCGGACGAGTGTGAGGCGAGCTTTCAGAAGCTCAAGACAGCTTTGACTACGGCGCCGGTATTGGTATTGCCCACAGGTTAAGGGCCATATACACTATATTATGACGCATCTCGTGTCGTACTTGGTGCGGTGTTGATGTAGAATGGCAAGGTTATTACATATGCTTCGTGGAAGTTGAAGATTTACGAGTAGAATTATCCAGTTCATGATTTGGAGCTAGCAGCCATTGTTCATGCGCTAAAGATTTGGAGGCATTATTTATACGGCGTGTCGTGTGAGGTGTTCACGGATCACAAGAGTTTGCAGTATTTGTTCAAGCAAAAGGAGCTCTATTTGAGGAAGAGAAGGTGGTTGGATCTATTGAAAGACTACGATATCACCATCTTGTATCATCCCGGGAAGGCTAATGTGGTGACCGATGCTTTGAGTAGGAAGTCAACTAGTATGGGCAGCCTTGCGTATATTCTAGTCGGTGAGAGGCCGCTTGCTTTAGATGTTCAGGCTTTCGCCAACCAGTTCATGAGGTTGGATATTTCTGAGCCCAGCCGTTTTCTAGCTTGTACAGTCGCTCGATCTTCATTATTTGAGCGTATCAGGGATCGGCAATATGATGATCCTCATTTACTTGTTCTTAGAGACACAGTGCAGCACGGAGATGCCAAGAAGGTTACAGTTTGAGATGATGGAGTTTTGAGGATGCATGGTCATGTTTGTATGCCCAATGTGGATGGATTTCGTGAGTTGATTCTAGAGGAGGCCCATAGTTCCCGGTACTCTATTCATTCGGGCACCACTAAGATGTATCAGGACTTGTGGCAGCATTATTGGTGGAGGAGGATGAAGAAGGATATTGTTGCATATGTAGCTCGGTGTTTGAATTGTCAGCAGGTAAACTACGATCATCGGAGACCTGGTGGTTTGCTTCAGAAGATTGAGATTCCTGAGTGGAGGTAGGAGTGTATCACTATGGGTTTCGTTGTTGGACTCCCACGGACTCAGAGGAAGTTTGACGCGGTATGGGTTATTGTGGATAGGCTGACTAAGTCAGCTATTTCATTCATGTGGCAGTTTCCTATCCTTCTGAGCGGTTAGCAGAGATTTGTATCCGTGAGATCGTTCGTCTCCATGGTGTGCCCGTGTCTATCATTTTTGATCGAGGTACGTAGTTTACCTCGCATTTCTAGAGGGCAGTTCAGCGTGAGTTGGGTAAGCGAGTCGAGTTGAGCACAGCATTTCATCCTCAGACGGACGGACAGTCCGAGCGTACTATTCAGATTTTAGAGGATATGCATTGCGCCTGTGTTATTGACTTTGGAGGTTCATGGGATCAGTTCTTACTGTTAGCGGTGTTTGCCTATAACAACAGTTATCAGTCGAGCATTCAGATGGCTTCCTATGAGGCATTATATGGTGGGCGGTGTCGGTTGCTGGTTGGATGGTTTGAGCCAGGAGAGGCTCGGTTGTTCGGTACGGATTTGGTACAGGATGCCTTGGATAAGGCTAAGATCATTCAGGATAGGCTTCGTACAGCTCAGTCCAGGCAAAAGAGTTATGCCGACCGTAAGGTTCGTGACGTGGCATTCATGGTCAGAGAGAGAGTGTTGCTTCGGGTGTCGCCCATGAAGGGCGTGATGCGGTTTGGGAAAAAGGGCAAGTTAAGCCCTAGGTTTATTGGGCCTTTTGAGATCCTTCGGAGAGTGGGTGAGGTGGCTTACGAGCTTGCATTGCCACCAAGTTTATCAGCAGTGCATCTAGTGTTTCATGTGCCCATGCTTCGGAAGTATCACGGCGATCCATCCCACGTGTTAGATTTCAGCACTGTCCAGCTGGACAAGGTTTTGACCTACGAGGAGGAGCTGATAGCTATTCTAGACAGGCAGGTTCGTCAGTTGAGATCGAAGAGTTGTCCTTCGGTTCGTGTGCAGTGGAGAGGTCAGCCTGTTGAGGCAGCTACCTGGGAGTCCGAGTCCGATATGCGGAGTAGATATCCCCTTCTTTTCACTAGCTTGGGTACTTTTCTATGTCCGTTCGAGGAAGAACGGTTGTTTTAGAGGTGAAGAATGTGATGACCCAAAAGGGGTCATCTCGTGTTTTAGAACAAAATTTGGGGTTCTGAGGCCTTCAAGACCTTATTTGCTTTCTCCTCGATTTGCGTGCGCAGGCCGGGCGTGCTTTCGGAAAGCCTTTATGTGAAAATTTGAGAAAAATCCAAGTTTCTGCCTTTAGAAATTGATTTAAGTTGACTTCGGTCAACATTTTGAGTAAACGGACCCGAATCCGTGATTTGACAATCCCAAAGGGTCCGTAGTAAAATATAGGACTTGGGCGTATGTCCGAAATTGAATTCCGAGGTCCCTAGCCGGAGAAATTAATTTTTGAAGAAAATTGTTAGACTGAAAATATAATGGTTTTTAGAAATTTAATAATGTTTGATTTTGTTGATATCGGGCCCGTATGTTGGTTTCGGAGCCCGGTACAGGTTTAATATGATAATTACATCATGTCTGTGAAATTTGGTGAAAACGGAGTTTATATGACGTGATTCGGACCCTCGGTTGTGAAAATAGAAACTTTAAGTGTTCTTGAGAATTTCATTGATGTTGATGCTAAATCCGTAGTTGTAGGTGTTATTTTAGCGATTTGATCGCGCGAGCAAGTCCGCATGATTTTTTTGACTTGTATGCATGTTTGGTTTGGAGCCCCGAGGGCTCGGGTGAGTTTCGGATCGGCTACGGGATATTTTAGACTTGAAATTTGTGGTGTTTTGGGCTTCTGTTGTCATCTGGTATATCCTTCTTCGCGTTCGCGAAGGAACTCTCACGAATGTGAAGGGTAAATTTGTCTGAGGGAGAACTCCTTCTACGCGAATGCGGGGCACAGGTCGCGAACGCGGAGCATTGGGGGCATTACCCTTCGCGAACGCGACCTAGCTATCGCGGACACGAAGGCCATTTTGGCAGGGACCTGGGGGAAGGGATAAAATACTCTACGCGAACGCGGCAAGCGGCTCGCGAACGGGAAGGTCGAGGGGTATACCTTCGCGAACGCGTACGGTATCTCGCAAAGGCCCTTCTGGCCAATGCTTCGCGAACGCGACAGTCTTCCCGCGAACGCGAAGAAGGCCTGTCCAGTCTTTTTAATAAACAGACCAGAATCGGGATTTTATAAAAATTTCACAACTGTTTCATAACAGCTCGACCTAGGAGCGATTTTGAAGAGGGATTTCAACACCAATTCATAGGTTTGTGTTCTTCAACTCATTTCTTTCAATTTCCATCAACACCCATTAGATTTCTAGGCCTAAATATTGTTCTTTAAGGGTAGAAATTAGGGATTTTAGGAGAATTGGGGATTTTACAAATTTGGGGATTTAGACCTCGATTTGGGGTCGGATTCTGAAACTAATTGCATATTTGGGCTCGTGGGTGAATGGATGAACGGGTTTTTGTTCAAACCTCATGTTTTGACCAAGCGAGCCCGGGGTCGGTTTTTGAATTTTTGGGGGAATGTTTGGAAAACTAAATTGATGCATTGTAGTTGATTCCTTTAGCAATAATTGATGATATTGAGTTAATTGTGGCTAGATACGATTGGATTGGAAGTGGAATCTAAAGGAAAAGCGGTATTTGAGGCTTGAGTTTGGCCGTGGAATCGAGGTAATTGTCGTGGCTAACCTTAGCTTGAGGGAATAGGTGTTGTTTCCCTAATTGCTACGTGTTTACTTGTTGAGTACGACGTATAGGTGAGGTGACGAGTATCTATACATCATTGTTGAGTCACAGCATGCGAGTGAGCCTTATACTTGTGACTGTTGTTTTCCTTTATACGTACTATTCATGCTTAAACTGGTTAATTCTTCATATTAAACAAGTTTTATTATGTTTTCCCTGTTTTGGATATTGGTTGAGTATTGACTCAAGCTGAGATTTATATTGTCAAGTTAAATGTTAAAATGAGGTTGGTTATTGATGATTCCCTTGCCAGGATGTCATTGTTTCTATTATTTGGGTGAGGAAGGGTGTAAAGCACGAAGGGTGATGCCGTGCACGATATTGTGAGTGAGTGTTAATGCACGAAGGGTGATGTCGTGCCATATTATGTGAGTGTTAATGCACGAAAGGTGATGACGTGCCATGATTATGAGAGAGTTAATGCACGAAGAGTGATGCCGTGCCGTTTCTGTTGTTTCTTATTAAGGACGGGAGTAAAAGCACGGTGGGTGATGCCGTGCACATGTTGCTATGTTATTATTTCTGTTGGTTCAAGGCATGATGTTACTCCATTTCTTTACTGTATTATTTCCAGAACATGATGTTTCCCCTCAGCATGTTTCCCTCTTCCCGTTATTATCTGTTAAATTTCTATTATTATTACCTTCTCGTACATGATTTAACTGCACAGGTTCATATTATTGACGTGTCCTAGCCTCGTCACTACTTCGCCGAGGTTAGGCTTGGCACTTACCAGTACATGGGGTCGGTTGTACTGATACTGCACTCTGCACTTTCTGTGCAAGTTTCGGTGTTGGACCTCGTGAGTAGAGTTCGGTTGCTGACTTTAGTCCACCAGGAAACCGAAGGTAGATCTGCCGGTATTCGCAGACCCTGGAGTCCCCTTCCCTCTATTTTAGTTTTCCTAACTCTTTTTATTCGAGAACAGATGTATTTCTTTTAAACCAATATTTGTAGAAAATTCTTAGAAGTTCGTGGATTATGACACCAGATCTTTTGGGTAGCCATGTATTAGTGTTTTAAACTGTTATAAGATTTCTGCACTTTATATTTGTTTAGTTTAAATTATTGCAACTTACTGCTTTGGTTAATGATTAATGCATTCGAACTGTGTCTGTTGGCTTGCCTAGCATTCTAAGAGTTAGGCGTCATCACGATCCCGACGGTGGGAAATACTGGTCGTGACAATCTCATTCGAACAAATTGACCATCATCATGATGTCTTTACCCGACAATTCATTCATCATTTTCGGTAAAGAGGGACAACTGTCGATACTCAATTTTTCCCTCACAGTTTCCATTTAGCCTTTGTGGGTTAGTATATTTTATAATGTATTTTACATATCTTTAAGTATTATTTGTAAGATATTTCCTTGCATTATTACTTCATAACGTGCTTAAATATCAAATTATTATCTTTATGGCATTTTTTCTAAATTATTATTATGGAGTTTTTTTGCAAATATTTTCATTTTTAAATTACAAGCATTTTTAACTGATTCTAGCATTTATAAGTGATAAATAATATATTTATTATTTTCTTAAATTATTTATGAGTGACTAGTTGTCCAAACTAGTTATTTATATTTTTTTATAATATTTTATGCATATTTTTTACGTTTAACATCACTTCCTATAATTGCATTTTGCATTTTTATATCATTTACATATTATTTGCAATAATAGCCTATAATTTACAATAACTATATTTATTATGCTATTTAGGTCAAAATAGTATTTTTATATTTTTATAATTATAATATACTACTATTTTAAAAATGTTAATTTCATAAATAGCATTTTTTATCATTTTATTAGCCATTTTTATAATTTATTTTGATTAATTTTATGTGTTTAAATTTTGGCGAAACACAAGGCTCAATTTCGGACTAAATATGGTCCAAAAACTAAGCCCAATACCAAAAGTCCACTCCCCCAAACCCAAAATCGGACGACCCAATCCTACTAACTCGGCCTACACTTGCTACACCCGACCCCGAATTTGTTAAATTCCAATCGCTGATCTCAAAAGATCAATGGCTCACAACCCGTCCCCCCTCTTTTATCTCACCTTAACCCAAACCCCAATCCCCACTTTACACCTACAGTCAGCCTTTCCACCCCTTCTTCTCTCTTCCGCTTCCCCGGCACAAGCACCGCTCGGAGCCCTTGAGGCCTCGTTGAACTCTGAAGTGCCGGAGACCCTGAGATTCCCACTACTCTCCTTCACTCGCAACTGCTGCTGAACTGCTACTAAAACTCTACTTTTCTCATTCTTTTACTCGTTTCTCGTTTGTGACTGGTTAGTACTCTTAATTCTGCAGTTTTATTCTTTGTTTGTTAGTGCAAGCATGTTTTAGACTATTCCCTTTACTTATTCATGTCTATATGCGCTCTATATGCCACTACTATGTGAAAGCCTTTCAAAATAGAAAACATGACATAGGGTCTTGGTTCTTTGAAATTTGTGAATTGCAGTGTTATATCATGTTACATGCTATTCTAATTTTGCTGCGACTTCATTGTTATGTGGTATTCTGAGGGTCCTTGTTTAATATTGTGAGTTAACTTAGGTTTAATCACCTCTAATGTGATATTTTCACATGTGACTATACTCATCCATATGTAAATGCTAGTCGACCTGTAGAACCCCTCTTGTTCTCTTTAAGGATTAAATGAATGCATGATGTTAGGATATGTGTTGACGGCCAATTTTGACCCCCCCCCCCCCCCCTTTAAAATTGATTTATGTGTACTTAATAATTGTTGGCCCAAATAAAGGTTAGTTTTGAAGACTGACAAAGGAACTCAGACATGAACCAGGTCCATCCAGTGGTCCATCCCTCAGGTGCACAAAAACGGGCAGATTCGAGCATGTGGGTTGCACGTGAAGGAGATAAGCTTAACTTGGTGTATTTAATATCTCCTGATCGAAAAGGTTGCATAATTGATAAGGATAAGGAGTCCTTAATCAAAGAGAACACAATTCAAGATAGGGAAGGATTTAGAAGTTGAAATCAACTAGAACTTTTCCACCAAGGAAGAGTTGCATCAGAACTCTAGTTATTTCTTCATCTACTAACTCTATAAATTGCAGGATATTCTCACATTAAAGTGTTGCAAAAAAATGCAAAAGTTAAACGTGAATTGAGAGCAAAATAACAAGGCTTTTTGCAAGCAGTTCGTGTGTGATTCAAGTGTGCAAACCTGAAGCTACATGAACCAGATTGAAGAACCAGCTCCATAAAGAGTTTTATGTGTCTTTCTTTATTTTTAGTTCAATTGTAGTAGGTGTTTCATATTGTACCTTTCAGCTTTATCTAGAAGCAATTATAATAGGTATTTTGAGTATTCAAGTTAGAGTTAACTTGAAGTTGTCGCAGCAATTAGAGGATGGTTGCCACAACGGGATTAGAGTTAATCCTTAGGTTTACAAAGAGCTTTGTAAATGCTGTCTTGGCTCAGTGATTTTAGTGGAAGTTTGGGAAAATCCTACTGAGTAGTAGGTCGTGGTTTTTTCACCTATTGAGCCAGGTGCTTTCCACGTAAAAATCTTTGTGTTCTTTATTTTCTGTATTTATTATTCCGCAAACAGCAGTAGTTAGTACATCTAGAAGAACCAGGTTCTTCTAGAGCAAAAATTGGGTACCACACAAATCACCCCCACCCCCCCTTGTGTGGTATTGACGTTTATAACATCAATTGGTATCAGAGCAGGTTATCCTTAAAGAGGCTAACACCTTAGGAAAAGATCAAAATGAGTGCACCACCTGGAAACTGGGAAGGGCAATCCACTGCTAAGCCTCCACTTTTTAATGGCCAGTACTATTCCTAGTGGAAGAACAGGATGAGAGACCACATCATAGGAGAAGACTATGAACTCTGGACATAGTCACTGATGGTCCCCTGGCTACTACAAAGAAGAATGCTGAAGGAGTGGACGTGCCAAAGACAAGAGCTGACTGCACTGCTGAAGATTTGAAGAAATGGGAAAAGAATGCCAAGGCCAAGAAATGGCTTGTGTGTGGACTAGGACCAGGCGAATACAGTAGGATCCAAAGCTACACCCACTGCTAAGGAGATATGGGACACTTTACAAGTGGCTCATGAAGGAACTCCTCAAGTAAAGAGATCAAGAGGAACACTGCTATATTCTCAATATGAGAATTTCACCATGAAGGAAGGAGAAACCATCCAGGAGATGTACACAAGGTTCACAACACTAACAAATGAACTTAAATCTCTTGGAAGGGTTATTCTTGAAGAAGACAAAGTTGAGAAGATTTTGACAAGGGTTCTGCCAGTCTCTTGGGAAAGCAAAATCACAGCTATTCAGGAATCAAAGAACATTGCCACTCTTAAGTTGGATGAGCTAATTGGAAATCTCACTGCCTATGAACTTAGAAGGCAAACCATGAAGATGGATGCACCCAAGAAGGAAAGGAGCATGGCATTCAGAATCACTGAAGGTGCTGATCTAGAGGAGGATGAAATGACCATGATCACAAAGGATTTCAAGAAGTACCTAATGAGAGGAAATTGGTCCTTCAAGAAGTGGAAGCTACACCAAACTAAGGGTTCCTAAAAAACAAACCAATGAGGGGTGTTACAAGTGGGGGAAGACTGATCACCATATCAAAAATTGCCCTCAATGGGAAATTGAATGGAAGAAGGAAAGAGCTGAATGAAGAACGGGAATAAGGAACAGGTTCAACCCAAGAAGAACAAAGGATCAACAAAGGCTATGGTTGCTGCCTGGGGAGAAAGCTCAGATGAGGACTCGGAGGATGAAGATGGAGATGAACAAACAATTATGGCAATTGGAGAATCCGATGAGGAATCAGAGGTAAGTATAATTCATCTCAAAGACAAGATTAGATTTTTGTCTAAAGAAAGGCTATCTGAGTTACTCTTGGATTTCATTGATGAATCTGAGGATCTAAACAATGAAAAGAAATAATTGTCTAAGGAGTGTGTGATTTTGAAAGCTAAGTGCAAAAATCTGGAACTTAGGGCTAGTGAAAGTGAAAGTAAAAATGCTGAGTTAAAGAACCAGGTTCATGAACTTGACAACACTGTCCTAGAGCTCAGATCTGAAAATCTAAAATTGAAATTAGGAACTGGTAAAAAGAAAGCTGAACACACACAACTCACTTTAGAAGAAAATGTAGGAAAAATGAAAGATGAGTTGTACAAAAGAGATGAGCAAATAAGAGTCCTTAAGGAGGATCTAAGCAAGGTTAAGCACGAGCTAGACAGAACTTGTAAATGGAATCCTCCGATGCACTTTCATGGCTACATGAACACCATAGTAGCAATAAGAGAGGACTTGGCTACGGGACCCCTGCACCTAAGTGGGATCCCAAAAGCAAGTACCTCACACTTCCTGAGAACATAATTTGCACACACTGTGGTAAAAATGGTCACTATAAAAGTGAATGTCTTGCAAAAGATA
Source organism: Nicotiana attenuata (assembly GCF_001879085.1). Taxonomy (NCBI): domain Eukaryota; kingdom Viridiplantae; phylum Streptophyta; class Magnoliopsida; order Solanales; family Solanaceae; genus Nicotiana; species Nicotiana attenuata. Next base: position 160,571 of record NW_017671215.1, on the reverse strand, counting down.
AAGCTAGTCAAAAGAATAAAGAATTTGTTCAAGGGAAAAATAGGCTGCCAGGTTGGGCTAAAAAGAATCTGATTCACCCTTTTGCCTACAGAAAGGGACCCAAACTAGTTTGGGTTCCTAAGACTAACCCCTGATTTCCTTTTGCGGGTCCAAGTGTAGGGGAGTAGCCAAATATGATACATGGATAGTGGTTGTTCAAAGCATATGACAGGAAGCAAGAACCAGTTCCTTTCACTTGAGGACCTCAAAGGAGGTAATGTCTCCTTTGGAAATGGGAAGAAAGGTGAGATCGTTGGGGTTGGAAAGGTAGCTAAGACTGATTCTCACTCTATTGAGAATGTCTACTTGATAGATGGCCTAAAGTACAGTCTAATCAGTGTATCACAATTATGTGATAGAGGTAACTTGGTAGCATTCACCTCTACCAAATGTTTTATGATAAATCTTACCACTGACAAGATTGTTTTGCAGGGAAAAAGAGTAAATAATACATACATTGTAGATTTGTCCATACTTTCAGAAAATGAACTCACTTGCTTAAGTGTGTTTGACAATGATCCCCTCCTTTGGAACAAGAAACTTGGACATGCAAGTCTGAGTCAACTCAACAAATTAGTCTCCAAGGATCTGGTGATAGGGCTGCCTAACATCAAGTTCAAGGAAGACAAAGTTTGTGAGGCTTGTGCAAGGGGGAAGCAGGTAAGATCCTCTTTTAAATGCAAGAAAATGGTAAGCACCACCAGACGATGGAACTGGTCCATATAGATCTCTGTGGTCCAATGAGAACATTAAGCAGTGGTGGTAAAAGATATGTGATGGTGCTTGTTGATGATTACTCTAGGTTTACTTGGACATTGGTTTTAACATCTAAAGATGAAGCATTTGACATGTTTACTTCTTTTGTTAGAAAAACTCAGAAACAACTAGGTAATCGACTTGCATCAATTAGGTCTGATCATGGAACTGAATTTGAAAATGCTAAGCTTGCTGAATTTTTGCATGCTACATTATAAATAGTTGCATGACTAGACCTCTTGTTAAGAAGATTCCCTATGAGTCACTTAAAGGGAGAAAGCTAAATATATCCCATCTTAGGGCATTTAGATGCAAGTGTTTTGTGCACAATATGGCAAAGATTCTCTAGGTAAGTATGATCCCAGAAGTGATGAGGGAGTATTCTTGGGATATTCTTCACATAGTAAAGCTTATAAGATCTATAACAAAAGAACTATGTGTGTAGAAAAAATGTATATGTTATTTTTTTTTAAACTAACATTCTTTCTGAGGCAGGAACATGATGATGAATCTATTGGGCTGGTAAGAATTTTAAAGTGACATTACAGTCCAGCCTGAAGCTGCATCAGATGAAGGAATAGGTGATGGAACAGGTTCTTCCACCCAGGGCAACATGACAGGGGGAACTGACTAGAGAGGAACTGATCCTCAAACCTCGAGGGAACTTGTCCATGAACCTATTCCTCAGTAACAAAACCAGGAAGGAACATCCAAAGAAATTGACACTCCTATTGCAACATCCACGAAATTGGATATAGATGAACCTGGTTCATCTGTTGATCAGAAGTTGTATAGGGGAATGATTGGTTTTCTTTTGTATCTTACTGCGAGCAGACCTGACTTTGTTTTCAGTGTAGGTCTTTGTGCTTGATTTCAGGCAAATTCGAAGGAGTCCCACTTGACTGCTGTCAAGAGAATATTGAGATACTTGAAAGGCACCACTGACTTTTGCCTTTGGTATCCAACAGGTAGTAATTTTAACCTAGTGGTATATGCTGACGCTGATTATGCAGGTTTCCTATTGGATAGAAGATCACCTCAGGTATGGCATACTTTCTTGTTCATGTCTTGTGTCATGGGCTACTAAAAAGCAAAATTTAGTGGCCTTATCTATTGCTGATGCTTAGTATGTTGTTGTTGCTTCATGATTGTGCTCAATTGTTGTGGATCAAGCAGCAGTTGATGGATTTTGGTATTGAAGTTGGTTGCATTCCTATTTTTTGTGATAACACTATTGCTATTAGTATGACTAAGAATCCGGTTCATCATAAGAGAACTAAGCACATAGATGTTAGACACCATTTTTTTGGGACAACTATGAGAAAGGCTTGATCACTGTGGAGTTTTGTGCTACTGACAAGCAAATTGCTGACATCTTCACAAAAGCCTTAATTAGAGATTACTTTGAGAGGAATAGGTTGGAATTAGGGATGATTAAGATCACCTAAAGGACCAGTTCAAGGTTAAACGAAAAAAATGAAAAAAAAATTGAAAAAAAATGGTTAGAAAGTCTGTAAATTGTGTATAATTAGATTAAATCTTGCTCAGTCTCATACTTTTCATAGTATTCTCTTGTGCCATGTGTTAAAATGACTCATTAATCTCTAATGATATTTTCTCTATTTTGGCAAATTTAGACTCACACAAGAGAATTATCAGTGAAGAACCTGGTTCATCAAGATAACACGGTATGTTTTCTGCACTCTGCATAATTTTAAATAACTATATTTGGATCATGAGCAGAGTCCTACCAAATACCAAACACCTTTTGGACTTATCCGTTATAAGTGAACCAGTCCTTTTCAAAAGACGTCCCAACCAAATGGAAGTACCTAGATTCTAGGGATACACTCCAACGTCTCTTCAAAGCTGAATTTCAGTTTGATTAAACTTCTAAGAGTCTGAAAAGCTGTAGTTACCCCATCAATTATTCCCCTTTATATTGATCAGCTTTAGTGTATTCCTTACTTCATCTCTCTCAAGCCGTCAAAAAACTCTCATTCTTCTTTCATCTTCCAAACACAATCTAATTCTCTTCTCTTCCATACCCTAGCCTAGATATGTCAAACACCTCTGAAAATCCTTCATCACCACCACAGGAAACCACTTCCACACTTTCTACCACTGCTTCAACCACACCAATCTCTAAGAAAAGTAAAGTAAAGATGATGGCTCGTAAGATTGTCGCTGAAGGAGAGCAGATCAAGAAAATAAACAAGCAGTTGAAAGCAGGTAGGGAAGAAGAATCCTAAAAATCTGAAGATTCATTTAAGTCTGCTACTAAGGGGGAAGAAAGTAGGTCTTCCGAAACTGAACAGGTATTTTCTGATTCTAAAGTTACTCCTGAGACAATTTCTGAAGTTGCTGCAAAGTTGGAGAATAGATTTGTACTGGTAGGATCTATAGCAGGTGTTGAGACTACAGAATCTGGAGAAGTTGGTGGTAAAAATAAAAAAAGGGAAAAGAAAAAGAGAGCAAGGGTGCTAGGAGTACTGTGAGGGGAAAGGGTACAAGAGTGGTTGATTCTTCACCCACTCATGTTGGTCTAACAAAAGAAACTGGTGCGATGGTTGTCTGGGGAGAGGAATTTACTGAAATAGAAGAGAGAGCGAGCAAAACAGGGGGAAGTGGGTCTGGCGAAGCTGTTGAGGGGTTGGTTCAACTTGAAAAAAAATATAGATGAACTTGTTCCATCTGAACAGGAAACCCTCGCGGACCTACTGATAGGGTTATCAATGGCACCAAAATTCATATCATTCCCTATGGCTTCATTCTCACAATTGTGCTTGCACCTTTCAATGTACCTATGAAAAAGTGGGAGGTTAGTACAAGCATGGATCATTTTTTGGGTTAATACTCTGCTTGCTTGAGATTATGAAGTAAATGCCACTCCTAAAGAACGTGGTTCATCCAGAAAGGTACCAGTTGTCGATGCCCCATTTTTCTAAAAGGCGAAATCGGGTTTACGACATTTGGGCGGACAACTCTATTCCTTTTGGGAATTTGGGTTTGAGATTTGGAAGAGTCGCCACCTAATGATTAAGTGCATTAGGACACTAAGAATTTAAAAGAAAAAAGAACCAGAGAATGGGTAAGGGCTTGAAATTATCTCAAGGGGAAGGTGTTAGGCACCCCCCAAGATCCACTAGTGTGGTTCCCGGCCATGTTACAATTGTGACTTTAAAACAAGTAAACATACAAGACAACTTCCACATAACGATTACAAGTAGGAATGTATAAACATGCTGAAGTCAGGAAATAGGTAGTTTCATAGTTGTTTAAGAGAACGTATAAGTGCAGGAAAATAAGGATCAAATAACGAGTGCAAACAATCAGACAAAAGAAGTGAAATGGGCAGAAGTTCAAAAAAGAAGACAGTGCTGGAAATTCAAAGAGGTTTTAAATGATTTGAAGCGAAATGCAAGGTTTAAAGAGCTGAAAACTGACAGTTTAAAGAAAACAATAACGAAAGTATATAAGGAGGGAGGGGGAGTCCTAGGTTTATAAATAACATGGATCATCCACGCAACACCCGGTAACCAATTATACGCGTGGTGTTATCGCGTGATCATCATATCCATGTCTACCCTTTCCCACCCCGTTAAGGTACTAAAGCGCGGAATAGTCTCGTTACTTATTGCATGCTACTACCCGTCCCGATCCTATCAGTCCCTGAGGCATTGAGACTACTAATCCTAAAGGGGAGGGAGTTGGGGCTTTTCAGAAGTTTTAAAAGGATAAAAGTCTAGGCGACAAAAAAAAACACATAATCAAATAGGGGAGAAGCAAACAGCAGTTAAGGCTCAAATAGGCCTCCTCACTTAAAGGAAAATATATATAGCATGACTTCAAATACTGGTTATGGTCTGAATTAAATTTAAAAGCGTTAGGACAGGCTGATTTATCACATATTTCTCAGATGAGGAGTCCGAATTAGCCTTGTCTGGTTGTAGTTATCAAAGCTGACGCGGTTAATTAATTACCTAATGATTTGCCTAAGTGAGACCTATAAGCATGATGTCTAACAAGGTGATACATACTGATTTCATTTTAGAGATGAACCAATTCCGCAGATGTTAACAATATTATTACTGATTTTAGACTTGCGTATGAACCAAATTTCAACGACTGCTCCTATAGGCATGCATTCTAAGCGTTACTGATTTTAAAACGGTTATGCAAGTGCAGGAATCCTATGAGCATGGTATCTAGGATGCAATTGATTATTCCTTAGCCTATGGATTGTTTTGCCTAATGTCATATGCATGCGCAGAAATGCAGAAACCTATAGGCATGGCTTCTATTTGTTGAAATGCAAAATCTTATAGGCATGGCTTCTGTATGCTGAAATGAAATAAACTATAGGCAGGATCTCTATATGCAGCATTGAAATAAACTATAGGCAGGATATCTATATGGAAAAAATCTATAGGCAGGATCTCTATATGCAGAAACATAAATGAAAGTGTTGTGGTTGCGGAAATAAAGACCTAAAACATGATATCTACCCCATGCATAACATGAGTGACCCTCCCCTTTTCACTATACACCCCATAAGTTATTACAAATTATTACAACCCGAATAAATCAAGAAAAATAAAAAAATTACATCAGAAATTAAAGCTCCAACCAAGGAGAGCCTAATTCAGACTCCCAGTCTGAAACATGAAATAAACCAACTTCCAAAGATCAGATTTCCAAAGCCTTTCTCATCCTTTGGATGTGTCAAAGTTCCAAGGAGCTTCATGAACTCCAGGCAGTGCTTACACCCAATTACATTTGCAGGATCAGATTATAGTGCAGTGTGGAAGGGCCAGCCCTCAAATGTCCAAGTTCAGAGGGAACTCAAGGTTCCCAAGGCAAGGCTCATAGGAGGGGGGCAGAACTTAGAGTCTAAGAATAAGTGTAAGTGCAATAGAGAGGGAATCAGGGAAGGTCGTAACAAACTAGTGGTCATGCCCAGCAACTAGGTACTGGCACACCCCTGACCAGCATGTCAGCTTAAATTTGAGAGTTAGGACCTATTGAAGGTCAGGTTCAGACCTGGGCAGCAATTTGGATACTGCCAGGCCATGAACTTTAACTTAGCACACAAAAGGGAATGGGGGTATGGGGGATTCATAACAGACAATGAACATAAAAGAAAGTAACATGTTTAATACAGAATATGAACAACAAAGTAGACAGGAATAGGACAACTGTAAAGTAAACACATAGTGAAGGAACTGAAATCGAATGGAGACATACCAATTTCAGGGAAAACAGGTAAGTAAAACAGCAGTCTTGAAAAGCCAAGTTGCAAGCAAAGCAGTACAAAAGTCTCAGCAGAGAGTAGAGAGTTTGCAAGAGTATTGTGACTGAAAGTGGGTGTGTGAGAGTATGAGCATTGAACTTTTGGGATTCAGAAGTTCAAAGNGAAAATGGTAAGCACCACCAGACGATGGAACTGGTCCATATAGATCTCTGTGGTCCAATGAGAACATTAAGCAGTGGTGGTAAAAGATATGTGATGGTGCTTGTTGATGATTACTCTAGGTTTACTTGGACATTGGTTTTAACATCTAGAGATGAAGCATTTGACATGTTTACTTCTTTTGTTAGAAAAACTCAGAAACAACTAGGTAATCATCTTGCATCAATTAGGTCTGATCATGGATCTGAATTTGAAAATGCTAAGCTTGCTGAATTTTTGCATGCTACATTATAAATAGTTGCATGACTAGACCTCTTGTTAAGAAGATTCCCTATGAGTCACTTAAAGGGAGAAAGCTAAATATATCCCATCTTAGGGCATTTAGATGCAAGTGTTTTGTGCACAATAATGGCAAAGATTCTCTAGGTAAGTATGATCCCAGAAGTGATGAGGGAGTATTCTTGGGATATTCTTCACATAGTAAAGCTTATAAGATCTATAAAAAAAGAACTATGTGTGTAGAAAAAAGTGTACATGTGATTTTTGATGAAACTAACACTCTTTCCGAGAGACAGGAACATGAAGATGAAGCAATTGGGCTGGTAAGAATTTTAAAATGACATTACAGCCCAGACTGAAGCTGCACCAGAAGAAGGAACAGGTGATGGAACAGGTTCTCCTACCCAGGGCAACATGACAGGGGAAACTGACTAGAGAGGAACTGATCCTCAAACCTCGAGGGAACTTGTCCATGAATCTATTCCTCAGTAACGAAACCAGGAAGGAACATCCAAAGAAATTGACACTCCTATTGCAACATCCACGAAATTGGATATAGATGAACCCGGTTCATCTGTTGATCAAAAGTTGTATAGGGGAATGATTGATTTTCTTTTATATCTCACTACAAGCAGACCTGACTTTATGTGCAGTGTAGGTCTTTGTGCTCGATCTCAGGCAAATTCGAAGGAGTCCCACTTGACTAATGTAAAGAGAATATTGAGATACTTGAAAGGCACCACTGACTTTTGCCTTTGGTATCCAAAAGGTAGTAATTTTAACCTAGTGGGATATACTGACGCTGATTATGCAGGTTTCCTAGTGGATAGAAAGATCACCTCAAGTATGGCACACTTCCTTGTTCATGTCTTGTGTCATGGGCTACTAAAAAGCAAAATTCAGTAGCCTTATCTATTGCTGATGCTTACTATGTTGTTGTTGCTTCATGATTGTGCTCAATTGCTATGGATCAAACAGCAGCTGATAGATTTTGGCATTGAAGTTGGTTGCATTCCTATTTTCTGTGATAACACTAGTGCTATTAGTATGACTAAGAATCCGGTTCATCATAAGAGAACTAAGCACATAGATATTAGACACCATTTTTTTGGGACAACTATGAGAAAGGCGTGATCACTGTGGAGTTTTGTACTACTGACAAGCAAATTGCTGACATCTTCACAAAAGCCTTAATTAGAGATCACTTTGAGAGGAATAGGTTGGAATTAGGGATGATTAAGATCACCTAAAAGGACCAGTTCAAGGTTAAACGAAAAAAATGAAAAAAAAATTGAAAAAAAATGGTTAGAAAGTCTGTAAATTGTGTATAATTAGATTAAATCTTGCTCAGTCTCATACTTTTCATAGTATTCTCTTGTGCCATGTGTTAAAATGACTCATTAATCTCTAATGATATTTTCTCTATTTTGGCAAATTTAGACTCACACAAGAGAATTATCAGTGAAGAACCTGGTTCATCAAGATAACACGGTATGTTTTCTACACTCTGCATAATTTTAAATAACTATATTTGGATCATGAGCAAAGTCCTACCAAATACCCAACTCCTTTTGGACTTATCCATTACAAGTGAACCAGTCCCATTCAAAAGAGTCTCAACCGAATGGAAGTACCTAGATTCTAGGGATACACTCCAACATCTCTTCAAAGCTGAATTTCAGTTTGATTAAACTTCTAAGAGTCTGAAAAGTTGTAGTTACCCCATCAATTATTTCCATGTACATTGATCAGCTTTAGTGTATTCCTTACTTCATCTCTCGCAAACCGTCAAAAACTCTCATTCTTTCATCTTCCAAACACAATCTAATTCTCTTCTCTTCCATACCCTAGCCCAGATATGTCAAACACCTCTGAAAATCCTTCATCACCACCACATGAAACCACTTCACACCTTCTACAACACCAATCTCTAAGAAAAGTAGAGTAAAGATGATGGCTCGTGAGATTGTCGCTGAAGGAGAGCAAATCAAGAAAATAAACAAGCAATTGAAAGCATGAAGGGAAGAAGAATCCTAGAAATCTGAAGATTCATTTATGTCTGCTACTAAGGGGGAAGAAAGTAGGTATTCCGAAACTAAATAGGTATCTTCTGATTCTAAAGTTACTCCTGAGACAATTTCTGAAGTTGCTGCAAATTTAGAGAATAGATTTGTACTGGTAGGATCTATAGCAGGTGTTGAGACTACAGAATCTGGAGATGTTGGTGGTAAAAATAAAAAGGAAAAAGAAAAAGAGAGCAAGGGTGCTAGGAGTGCTGTGAGGGGAAAGGGTAAAAGAGTGGTTGATTCTTCACCCACTCATGTTGGTCTAACAAAAGAAACTGGTGCAATGGTTGTTTGGGGAGAGGAATTTACTGAAATAGAAGAAAGTGTGAGCAAAATAGGGGGAAGCGGGTCTGGCGAAGCTGCTGAGGGGTTGGTTCTGTGAGCACGTGATTTTTGCCTCGCTTGAATTACTCCTACAGAATTCTTAAAATTAGGATTTTCCTTTTATTATTTGATTTTTTAGGATTTAATTGCGTAATTTTGTGTGTATTTGCATTTGTATGCGCATGTTTAGTTAGATAATTCATAAAAAACATAAAAAATATTGCATTAGCGTTTAGGATTATTTTACATTTTTTAGATCAATTAGTAATTAGGGTTTTTACAAAGGTACTAAAATCACAAAAATTGATTTGTTTTGTTAGTTTAAATTTTAGCTTTGAGGTTTATTAATAATAGTTTTAATTATAGCTTAATTTGATAGGTTGAATCAATTTTTTAGGTTTAATTTAGTTTTGAAAAAAAAAAGAGAAAATAAATAAAGCAAAGGAATTAAATAGGAATTAAACAAAGAAAATAAGAAAAAAAAACTGGCCTGTTAAGCAATCAAATTTTGGGCCGGAATTAGTTGCAATTCATTAGCCCAATCACTTTAAACCCCTGATACCCATCCAAAACAACCCATGAACCCGGTCCAGCTCCCCTATAATCCTAAACGACATCGTTTGGGGTTATAATTAATCCTGACCGTCTAGGTTTCTTGATCTAACGGTCAGGAACTAAAGAAGAAATAATACATATATGTCCTAACGCCCTCTACCCCCCCCCCCCCCAGATTTCGTCTCTCAGACCACCAAACACAGAAACCCTAACTCCATCGTCCTCCGTCGTGAACCGCCGGCCGGAAATCGCCTACGCCGGCGTTGATCGTCCAATCGCCGTGAAATTAACACCACTGCTTCTCTTTCACTTCCCCATCCCAGATCCGCCATTAGTTTTCTTCAAATCCTACCCAAACTCTTCAAATCAACCAAACCCTAGCGCCGCCGTGGACTCCTCCGCCGTGTCCGGCGGCGCCACCATTCCAAACACCACTAAAATAACACCCTTGCACCCTCATCTTCCCCTCATTCCAAATCCGCACTCCTCTTCCCTCGAATGTTCCCCAAATCTCTCAAATTTCAAATCACAAAAAGCAGAACCGTAGGGCATGAATTTATGAGGCCCTGTTTCCAGTCTTCACAAAGTCTAGGGTTTGATTTAGTCACGAAATCATGCTTTTCGTTTGTTCTTGGCAAAGAACAAACGATTAACATCATTTCGAGACTCAAACCGGAGTGCAGCCATGTTCAAGTGTATTTGGTGAGTTTTTTTTTAATTTGTTTTGCTTTATTAAACTTAGTTAAATCCATTTTTCCTCTTTTCCTCTTCAAAGTAACCTGCCCCCTTGCCCCTGCCTCCTTCGTGTTTAATCAACTTATGCCTTGATTTTTGCTTGCCAGTTTTCTTAAATTCTTTTGAGTTTTTAATTTCTTCTTCTCTGTTCGTACTGATAACATGATTCTGTGTTTTGATTAATTGTTATTTGTTTCTTAATTTTCTGTTTGACTGATAATTGATAATAGTAGTCTTTAATTCTGATTTTTAGCAATTAATTCAAGCTTAAAATAGGTTTATTTGGATTAGTAGTTCAATATTGGGGGGGTCTGGTCATAATTAGATTTTGTTTGGTTTATTGCTGAACAATTCAAGCCTTGGTAATTAACCATGGTCATCTTTGACCAAGTTAAGGGGGTTGGGGGGTTAGTTTAACCTAGGTTAGTAATTTCAGGGGTAATATAGGTATTCTAATCATAGAACCTTGCAGTAACTGAAAATAGAACCCCCTAGAACCTTCTAGATTGGGGTTCCCAATTTAAATTTCAGGAATTTGAGTGGTATAACTTGGGTAACAAGTCAGTCCCTTAGGGACTTGAAGCTAAAAACTGAAAATTAAGAGGGGGCTAAGGTGTAAAGTAAAAATCTGAAAGGTGCCCTAATATTTGCCTATAAAAGGCAGTATACCCTGCCTTGCAAGCCAAGTTGGGAGGTCTGAAAATTTGAAATCCAAAGTTTTGAAATCTGAGAGTTTTGAGAGGGAATTTTCAGATTTTAAAGAGTTCTAGAGAGCCTAAAAGCTACTGAAATTCAACACAAAAACTGCGGAATTTGAGAGTTCAAGTTCATAGGTTTTAGATCTTAAAGCTCAAACAAAAATCCTGAAAAAACTCAACACAAAAACTAGCCTAGAAGTTCCTCCAGATCTACTGTTTTCATTTGAACTGGTTCATCAAAGTCTGGTTTTTAAAATTCGGCTGAGTCCTTTGTTCGACTGAAGCTTAGTTTTGGAGTTTACTGCATCCTGTTCCTGGATTTTGTTTCGGATTTGCTGGGTTTCTGCTGAAATTGCATCAGTCACTGTGTTGTTGTTTAGCTGACCTCCAATTCCTCTTATTTTTGTTCCAATTTCCAGGTACTCCTCTGGCCTCAAATGATATGGGAAGGTTGAATAAAAGAATGTGTGATCAAATTTGAAGATAATGATGAAATGTTACATGTTGTCTTCCATGAATTTTCTTCCTACTGTTTTACCTTGGTTTAGATGCCTAGCATAGTTGTGTTTACTCTTAATTTGCTTGCAATTATGCTTGTTTCAAATGCTATACTTAGTCTTCATTGGAGTGTTGAGAGTTGTATGATTTAGACTTTTGATAATTGTAGTAATTGGACTATGGACTTCTAAATATATTCAAGGTTCATTATCACGTTTAGCTATAGGTTTGAATACTTTTGAACTGGAAAGTGATTGCAGGATCACTGTGAATTTGTATTACTTTAATTTTTAGTTCTGATTCCAGGTTTTGGTACTTAGTTCCCACAGTTCAATTTTGAAACTATTTGATTATTAGTTTTAAGATCTACAAAAAATAAAACATCACCGGTCATATATTCTCTCAATTTAAACATGTTAATCACTGTTATTTATCTAATGTTGGCATATGAAAACTGAAGTTTCCAAAGTTGGCACATGAGTAGAATTAATGTTCATCTGTGCCAAAGGTTTCTCTTGCATTGGTATAAATTAATTTGCCTTACTGTTTAGGTTATTTGGACTCTAAAGACTGGGCCTCGCATAGGCCCAGT
>NW_017671215.1:131712-148506 GCF_001879085.1 Nicotiana attenuata | reverse complement strand
ATTCATTACAAAAATCTGAGGCCATAAGACCCCAAGCGGGCAGACTCGGCCTCGTAAGACCTACATAAGGTAGCAACAACATCTGTAAGACCTCGAGCAAGGCATGAACCACACTTGTACCAAGTGGCAACATCTGTAAGACCTCAAGCAAGGCATGAACTATACTTGTACCAAGTATCTAAAAACTGAAAGACCTCAACGGCATGAAAATTTTGTAAGACCTTGCAAAAGGCGTAAATCCGATCTCAAAGTTTACGCTATATATCAAACTTGTAAGACCCCCCTCTTTATGTGATCCTATCAAAATACCTAGAATTCGGGACGTGCCGTTTAGCGAATTTCACGGCCTCCCGCAAAGATAATAAACACGTTAGTTGCTTTAGGTCCGTTACTTAAATAATGTTACTTTCCTAATCACGGGTGCACATTTATGTGACCCAAATCCAAATCCCAACGAAGTTGAAATGTGTCAAAAACCACAGGTGCATTTATGTGACGTGGTTCGAGGCGCATTTTCACGACGTTGCAATTCTCTTTAAAAATAATAATAAAAGCGGTTTAAATTTAAAAAGCACATAAGTTAAAACATGTATTAAAATCAGATTTTTAGCCAATTATAATAATTTAAGCGACCGTGCTAGAACCACGGGATCCGGGGGTGCCTAACACCATCCCTCGGGTCAATAGAATTCCTTATTCAGAATTTCTGGTTCGCAGACTCCAAATGGGAAGTCGAAATTTTCCTCGATTTGGGATTCAAGTTAAACCGGGGACTTGGGACACCAAAAGCCAATCCTTTCCCAAGTGGCGACTGTAAAACTAAATAAATAATCACATTTCGAATAATGTCACTTTAAATGGAAAAACTCCCTTATACATTATCCTTCGGGGTAGGTGTGTAAAAAAGGAGGTGTGACAGCTCTGGCGACTCTGCTGGGGACACGAACCCAGAATTTTGATTCAGGGTTCAAGAATTCGAGCTTAGTATAATCGTTATATTTGGCTTTATCTGATTTTTCTACATGTTCCGTGCTATATGTGCTAAATGTTTTACCGCTTTGATATTATCTGAATTGTATATATAAAATTGTTACGAAACCCTTCTCTTCTCATCTCCGGGGATGTGCTCACTGGTTGAGACTCCCTATTCTGTTAGTGTCATACCTTAAAATAAGAAAGAGGCCGGACAAGTTACTAAGCCGGATGGCCTTTTGGTTCCCGGTACGTAGCCCCCTCCTCGACTCGAGTTGTCCGCTCAGGTACACAGTCTAGAACATATACCCAGGTTTTGAACCTAGAATAACTCGACCTCATGCCGGATCCCTAGTAGGACATTTGATTGCATCATGTGCATTTGACTTAGGGGACTCAACACAGGGGTTGGGTCCGTCTAGGACAGGTGACATGAAATGAACTGACCTTCCTGATGCATCTTACGTGCTACTTGCGCATTTATTTGCTCGGCTTTGCATGTTGATCGGCTTGACTAAATGAGTGAAAATTGAGAAAAAATAAGCAGTGTTAGGACTAAGTGAGGGTGACCATTTGAGAAAAAACCAATGCACAAATAGTACCGAAATGCTGCCGGATTTTTGAAAAATGAAAAATGGAAAAGAGAAAAATATTTGAAAGAAACACAAGAAAAACATAGAAAGGAAATTGTTGTTCAAAATAGTTTTTGGCAAATCTGCCCGAACTACGCTGGTTTGATTCTCACCGGATGTGAGATACGTAGGCAACCCTCATCGGGTCCAACCTCCCTTTTGCAAAAATAGCCCAAATAATACCAAAATAAGTCGGGTGATGCCATTCTTGTTTTAAAATAAGCCGAATGTCCCCAAAAGAACGCCGGAAGGCTGTTTTTGCAAGAACAGCCACCCTGAGTCATTTGGTTCGCGCCACAGCCTTAAAATCTTCCCCCAGAAGTGCTAAAAGGCCGTAACTGCAAAACCAAGTCTTTGTTTTTATTAAATGGAAATTTTGCAAAATAGCCATTTTTTCTGTCAAAATAAGTCATTAAATCACTTTAAATAAATGTGCAGGATGAGCACGATTCAAAATAAACCTTTCTCAATCATGAATAAAATCCCTTTGGAGTTGCGTCTGTGGTGGAACGATCTAGGAGGAGAAGGGCAAGATGAAGTCAAAAAATATTTGAAAGGGCTTACCGGTTTGTTGGAAATTACGCCTCGGGGAGACATCATAAGGGCATTAGTTACATGCTGGGACCCGGCGCATAACGTGTTCCATTTTTCAGACTTTGAACTCACCCCGACCTTGGAGGAAATAGTCGGGTACATCGGACGTGCTGAGGTTCCTTTAAGACACAAGTACTTGATTGCCCTGAGAACCGTGGCCGTGCACAAATTCTTAGACTCACTGAAGATAAGCAGGACGGTCCACAACACGGATTTAGCGGATGGCTTTTGTACTCCACACTTCATATACCATAGATACATCGGAGGGTTCAATAACCCGGAAAACAAGATATGTAGCAAAGAAAACCGCCAAAAATGGGAAGAACATAGACGTTTTGCTTTTATGGTGGTCCTTTTGGGGCTTTTGGTATTCCCGAGGAAAGATGGAAATATTGACATAAAGATAGCCGGGGTCGTCAGCACTCTACTCACTCAAGCCAAAAGCACTCTTGCGCCCATGATATTAGCTGAAATCTTCCGCGCTCTTACAGCCTACAAAGCCGTAAGAGACTTCTTTGAGGGGTGCAATCTCTTGTTGCAAATGTGGATGACCGAACACCTGTGCCATCGTCCTCAGTTCCTGAGTTATGGGTCTACAGAGAAAACGTGTATAGACGAGCTTTATACGAGGATTAAGGGGGTCAGCTTGCCTGAAGGATTCACAGGCTGGACAGCATACTTTCGGTCCCTCACTGCCAGTCAAATAGAGTGGACGTTTGGATGGTTACCTGTCGATGAAATCATATATATGCCAGCAGCGGGGCCGCACTTCCTCTTGATGGGTCTTAAGAGCATTTAGCCTTATGCTCCGTATCGGGTTTTAAGGCAACTCGGGAGATGCCAAGTAGTGCCAAAGGACGACGATCTTAGTATCCAAGTAGTTGAGATTGGTCCTAATGGCCAGTTTCCTGAAGCAAGGGTCCGTCAGGTTTGGAGCGAATGTCAATACTTGGCGGCAAATACTTGTGTCCGGGATCGATCTAAAGGAGAGGTGTCACCTGAGTATCATGCCTGGTATAGAAGGGACGTTGCATTTGGGAGGCCGGCCAAAAGACCTCACCTCCAGGATTTTGTCGAATCATCGCAAGAACAATGGGCCTGGTTAGCTAAAAAAATGAATACAGAGCTAAAATAGGAGAATTGGAAAAGCAAGTCTGAGACCTTCAGTTTGAAAATAGTGTGCAAGCTGCAGTCGTTGAGGGTGAGAAAAAGAAATTGGCCAAAGAAAATGAAGCCTTACGAGCCCAAATTCAAAAGATGAAGATAGAAGCCGAAGATCCCGTCAGGAGTGCCAAGCATGCAAAACTTATAGAAAATCTAAGGCAAAAAGTGAATGACTACAGTTTTGATCTCAACAAAGCAGAAAGAGAATTAGCCGGGGTTCAAAAACAATTGGCTAAAAACGCGGAAGAACGAGCCCGCATGGTTAAACAGTTGAAAGAAGAATACGATAATGAGGTCGCGGGATTAAGGAAAAGGGTCATCACCACAGAGAACAAAATGATCAAACAGGCAAAAGAATTCAAGATTGAAAGAGAGCATTGCTACGCGGCATTGGCACAATTAGAAATGGACTTGCAACAACTCCAGGAACAAAACCAGTTAGCCGAGCAGACTTTGGAGGCCAGGGCCCAACAGATAGGGCGGTTGCTTCAGGAAAAGGGCAGAATCAGAGAAAGAATCTTAACCGTTGCTCACTACATTACTAGGAAATGCCAAATGTGCGAGAACATGACTCGCACCACCTTCTTTGCATCGGTGATGATATTTGTGAAGCAAATAATGAGTGACCTGGACAGACTTCAAGGGGAACTTGCATATAGGCCCGCGGCGAGAACGAACGATGTCCCGCGGGCACCAGGAGCTTTAATGTATTTGTGATTGTCATATTTCCTTTTTACTAGAGTCTGAGTCTATATTTTCTTTTCGCTAAGAGTCTGTCAGTTGCTTGAGTCTGTATTTTCTTTTGAAATAGAATAGTTGATGGTGGAGTCTGTAGTTCTTCTTTTATCAGAGTCTGTTATGTTGTTTAATTTGTCAGTTTTGAGTCTTTGTAATCAAAATATTTGCTATCAATAAAATTGAAAATCCCAAAATATTTTGCTTCTAGTTTACATTTATTTTGCACGAACTACGCTTGGTTTGATTCATGCGGGGTCATGATACGTAGGCAATCTCCATAGGATTCGACCGTAACCCTAAGAAAAAAAAGAAGAAAACAAAAAAAAAAGAAAATACAAGGGAAGGAAATAAAAGAACAACAAGAGAGAAAGAAACGCAGAAAGAGAAAATAAGGAATTGAGAGAAAACCCATGGCAAAAGAAAAGGGAAAAGCAGAAAATGAAAATAGAGGGAAAAGAAAAATGAGAGAAAAATAGAAAGAGAAAGAAAAGAAAGAAAAACAAAGAGTAGTAATCAAAAGAAGAGAAAATAGGAAAAGAAAAGCCGGGATGACGCATGCAACCGGTGCAAACATGTAGACATCCGTTTAACTGTATAGGTGCATCATACCCCAATGTGCNACTACTTTCTTTGCTTCAGTGATGATATTTGTTCGACAGGTCATGAATAATTTGGAGCGGTTGCAAAGGGGTCTTGCACGTAGGCCCGCGGCGATGCCGAATGACGCCCCGCGGGCCCCAGGATTTGAAGCTTTGATGTATTCCTAGTTAATTGAGTCTGTATTTTTGTTTTTGAGTCTGTTTTTGTAATTTCCTTTTTTTTTCAAGAAAAAGAAAACACAAATAGTCTAGTAGCTTTTGTAATCGCAGTTGTTATTAATGAAAATTAAAAATTCCCAAAAAATTGTTTCATTTAGTTGCAAGAACTACGCCTGGTCTGATTCATGCGGGGCCATGATACGTAGGCAATCTACGTAAGATTCGACTGTAACCCTAAGAAAAAAAAGAGAAAAAAAAATAATACGAGGGAAGGAAATAAAAGAAAAACAAGAGAGAGAAAGAAACGCAAAAAGAGAAAATAAGTAATTGAGAGAAAGATCATGAAAAACATAGGGAAAGGAAAAATGAGAGAAAAACAAAAAAAAAAAAAAGAAAAGCCGGGATGACGCATGCAACCGGTGCAAACATGTAGACATCCGTTTAACTGTATAGGTGCATCATACCCCAATGTGCGATTACCTATCTGTTACTTGTCTCAAACTAACCGTGTGTTGCTGCCAATTTCCAGCCTAGCTTTTAGAAACGGTGGTTGGTTGTGGTAAGCTGGCATCGCATCAATACTTTACCAGATCGAAAGGAAGTGTGGAAATGTCTACAGAAATGACTTTGCCCGCAGTCCCATCTCTGAGGACAGCCCCATCTCGGGGATCCCGGCATCTGAGTCTGTCACAGCTGAAGAGAATCGGGTACTACGTCTCCGACTCATGGAGATGTGGGGCGCCTGGACCAATGGAAGGGAGCCTCCAAGCGCCATCCCTGGATTTCCTGAACTATTCCCTAGATCTGGGGGTACCTCCAATATCCCCATCAGCCACTCTCATACTCCGTTGGGACAACCTACCATGACCGCTCACTTCGTCGGAACACCTTCTGAGGTCCGCCCCCAAGTGTTCCCAGCAGGAGCAGCTCCTAATATCTTCACTGCTCCACCATGCTCTGCTACAACACAACCCTCACTGCCAAGGCCCGCCTTTGATCCCTCAGCTTTCACCTTCCAAAACCATGTCTTTCCAGTGGATCCTCCTCAATATCCCACATATAATTACTCTCAGCCACCACCATTTGAGCTTACGACAGGACAAGATCAAACTCCCAAAGCTCCTGAACAAGATGAGATGACAAAAAGAATGAGAAGCCTTGAACAGAGTTTAAAGAATATGCAAGGTTTGAGTGGGCAAAAAGTGTTTCTTATACAGATATATGCATGTTCCCTCACGTGCACCTGCCCATGGGATTTAAAACGCCAAGTTTGAAAAGTATGATGGGCATGGCGATCCCATCGCTCACTTGAAAAAGTATTGTAATCAGCTGTGTGGGGCCGGCGGAAAAGAAGAATTGTTGATGGCGTATTTCGGAGAGAGCTTAGCGGGCATTGCCTCAGAGTGGTACATGGACCAAGATGTCTCCCGATGGCACATTTAGGATGATCTTGCCAGAGACTTTGTAAGGCAGTTTCAATACAACATCGACATCGCACCGGACCGGAACTCCTTGGCAAATTTGAAGAAAAAGCCCTCGAAAAGTTTTAAAGAATATGCTATTAAGTGGCGCGAACAGGCATCAAGGGTGAAACCTCCCATGGATGAAGTAGAAATGGTCACTGTTTTCCTCCAGGCCCACGAAGTAGATTACTTCCAAAACATGATGTCGGCCATGGGCAAGCCTTTTGCAGAGGCGATTAAAATTGGTGAAACGGTAGAAAACGGTTTAAAAACTGGCAAGATTTTGAGTCAATCGGCTATCAGAGCAACCTCCCAAGCTATCCAAGGTGGGTCTGGAGGAATGGCCAAAGGTAAAAAGAAAGAGGAAACAGTTATGGCAGCATCGGGGGGAAGAAGATATCGGGCTCCTAGACCTGTGTTCTCTGAAAGAACCCCTCAACACTACTATCCTCATGCTGATATGGTTTATGCTCCCCCACCTTATGCGGTCATGAATGCTCAACCTTTCGGCCGACCGCAACCACAAGTTAACAGAAATCAACCTCCATTCCAAAGAAGCCAGCCTCCTCACCAGAACCACTACAATCCCCGACCACCACAAAATAATTTCCGTACTCGGGAACCACCCAGATGACCAAACTTTACACCGATTGGTGAACCCTACTCCAGTCTGTTCCCGAAGCTCGTCCAGATGAACTTGCTGCAACCCATACCCCAAAACAGGCAAAACCTGGAATCACCATCTTATCAGCGGGGCGTCTATTATGCTTATCACTCAGGAGCTGAGGGGCATGCTACAGACAACTGTTGGACATTGAAAAAAGCCGTGGAAGACTTGATAGAACAAGGAAAAATAGTGTTAAGGGATGAAGAAGCCCCGAATGTGACCAACAATCCATTGCCCGCTCACAACAATGGGCCGGTAATCGGGATGATTTGTGAAGACAGGGAGTTTGATTCGGCCTTGAAAGCCATAATTGCTATTGCCGACGCAGAAAAGAAGCCCAAGGTATCCCCGAAGCAAGAGAAAGGGGAGAAGAAGAATAAAAGTGTCAAAACTAAGCCTGAGAAGAAACCTGAAACAAAAGCAGAGATGGAACCTCCTAAGAATGGAATTCTCTATGTTCCGCGAGGACGCCAAGAAAAACCACTAGTTGTCAGTGCTCCAAGGAAGTTTGAAGTAAAAAGGGGAATGCAAATGTATGTGCCAAAAGGAGCTTATGTGGTACGGGGGACAATTAAGCTGCCTCGGCTGAATGAGCCTGTGGTTATTGGACGCGTACCACAGAAGCCAATGACAGACCCCTCTGCGGTGCCATGGAACTATCAGCAAACAGTGGTTACATACAAGGGCAAAGAAATTTCGGGAGAACTTCCAGGGAAAACCTCTGTTGAGAAATATTCAAATGTACATGAGGTAAACAATGCCACACGAAAGCACTTTCCGTCCAAGAAGCCAGTGAGTGCTGAGGAAGCAGAAGCCTTCTTCCAGAAAATGAAGATGCCTGATTATGAAACAGTGGATCAATTGAGGAAACATCCTGAACAAGTGTCCTTGCTATCATTGGTGATGAAATCCTCCGAACATCAGAAGATCTTAATGAAAACTCTGAATGAGGCGTATGTGCCAATTGAAACTTCAGTCGAACAGCTCGAAAGGATGGCAGAAAGGTTCTTCGCCGTCAATCAACTCTCTTTTAGTAAAAATGACTTGCCTCCGGAAGGCACAGCTCACAACAAAGCCTTGTATCTGACTGTCAAGTGTGAAGGTTATTATGTCAAGCGAGTCATGGTGGATGGAGGCTCGGGGGTTGACATCTGCCCACTCTCCACATTGCAAAGAATGGAAATCGGGACGGGAAGGATTCGTCCTAATAACGTTTGTGTGAGAGCTTTTGATGGCATTAAGAGGGATACCATCGGTGAAATTGATTTGATATTAACCATAGGCCCGGTGGATTTCGAGGTGACTTTCTAGGTATTGGACATGGATACATCTTACAATTTTCTTCTGGGAAGGCATTGGATACATGCTGCGGGAGTCGTACCCTCCACCCTCCACCAAATGGTGAAATTTGAGTATGAAGATCAGGAAATCGTGGTCCACGAAGAAGACGAGCAGTCCATTTATCGTGACCCATCTATCCCATGCTTGGAGGCGAGGGAAGGAAGTGAGCATATTGTTTATCAAGCCTTTGAAATTGTGGTGGCAGATCAGCACGAGGAGGGAAATCCTTGTCCTCAGCCTTTCCTGTCTAATGCTTCAATCATAGTGGCCAAAGAAATGATTAGACACGGTTTCAAACCAGGAAAAGGGTTGGGAAAAGCTTTACAAGAAATATCCGAGCCGGTAACTCTACCCACAACAGAAAAGTTTTACGGGATAGGCTTCCACCCTACCCCAGATGATGAGAAATGGGCAGAGGAAAGAAAGAAAGAAAGAAGGATGGGTTCTGCCAAAACCATTGCCACATCTCTATGATACTTTTGTCAAGCCCAAGTATGGCAAAGAAGAGGACGATGAGGTGTTCACAGCTGAGGAAATCGAAGATATATGTAGAGCTATGAGACAAATGCTTTATGAAACCAACATGGTTCAGCCAGGTGAAGGTACTAGCACCGCTGAGGTGCTCTACATGGGACCAGATGCTAAACTCCAAAACTGGAAGGCTACGCCATTCCCGATCAGGCGGGAGTCCCGGTAGACTAGCCCTGCCACTTTTTCTGCATCCCGAGTTATTCCAGGGTGTAACTTGGATGTTTCTTTTAGTTTCTTGTCTTTAAGTTCCCGAATGTCAACCCTGTTATCTTCCAATTCCAAGAAATGAAATCAATATTTCATCGTTCATTTTTCTCTTATCCTTTCTGATTTTGCTATATTTCTCCTTCATTTCTTCTCTTTAGCTCTAATAATGCAGCTTTAAATAACATGACATGCTGGCGGAATTTATGCCTAGATCTCAAACATGCTGTCTAATTGTGAAATAATGAACCAAGAACCGGAATATGACGAAGAAGAGGCTTTTAGGGAAATAAATCGAAAACTGGAACAATTTAAGAACAAACCTAAGCCAAACCTGAATGACACTGAACCAGTTAATTTGGGAACAGCCGAAGAAATCAGAGAAACCAAAATAAGCATTCACACAGATAAGAAAACTCGAGATGCAATAATCTAACTCATGTTTGATTATAAAGATGTGTTTGCTTGGTCATATGATGACATGCCAGGACTGAGCGTTGATCTAGTGGTGCATAAATTGCCAATTTACCCCGATTGTCCTCCGGTCCAACAAAAGCAGAGAAAGTTTAAAACTGACATCAGTGATAAGATCAAAGAAGAAATCACGAAACAGCTGAAAGCAGGGGTAATCCGAGTGGTCCGGTACACTACATGGTTGGCCAATGTAGTCCCCGTTCCAAAGAAAGATGGAAAGACCCGGGTGTGTGTGGATTATAGAGACTTAAACAAGGCAAGTCCCAAAGACAACTTCCCTTTGCCTAACATCCACATCCTTGTTGATAACTGTGCCAAACATGAGATACAGTCCTTCGTGGACTGCTACGCAGGATATCACCAGGTGTTGATGGATGAAGAAGATGCCGAGAAGACAGCTTTTACCACACCTTGGGGTACATACTGTTACAGAGTCATGTCGTTCGGTATGAGAATGCTGGGGCAACCTACATGAGAGCCATGACCACCATTTTCCATGACATGATGCATCGGGAGATAGAAGTATATGTTGACGACGTGATCATCACGTCCCGAACTCAGGATGATCACGTTCGAGACTTGAGAAAATTCTTCGAGCGGTTGCGCAAGTATGATTTGAAGCTGAACCCAGCCAAGTGTGCATTCGGAGTCCCGTCAGGAAAGCTTTTGGGCTTCATAGTTAGCAGGAGAGGTATCAAGTTAGACCCAACAAAGATAAAATCTATCCGGGATTTGCCTCCTCCGAGAACCAAGAAAGATGTGATGAGCCTGTTGGGCAGATTAAACTACATTAGCCGGTTCATTGCTCAATTGACTTCCACCTGTGAGCCCATATTCAAGTTATTGAAGAAAGATGCAGCAGTCAAGTGGACGGATGAATGTCAAGAAGCCTTCGACAAGATCAAAGAATACCTGTCAAATCCGCCAGTCTTGGTCCCACCGGAGCCAGGGAGACCTCTCTTCTTGTATCTGACAGTCCTAGAAAATTCTTTTAGTTGTGTCCTCGGGCAACATGATATAACCGAGAAGAAGTGTACCAGTTATGAAGCTAAATATACTTTGCTGGAGAGAACTTGATGTGCCTTGACATGGATTGCTCAAAAGCCGAGACATTATCTTCAAGCTCACACTACCTACCTCATAACCAGGTTGGATCCTTTGAAGTATATATTCCAGAAACCGATGCCCATCGGGAGGTTAGCGAAATGGCAAATCCTGCTCACTGAGTTTGATATAGTTTATGTCACTCGCACGGTAATGAAGGCCCAGGCGTTGGCAGATCATTTGGCCGTAAATCCGGTTGACGAGGAATACCAACCGTTGAGCACTTACTTCTCAGATGAGGAGGTAAATTCAATAGAAGCAATCTCTGAGGACACTCGTGCTTGGAAAATGTTTTTTGATGGAGCAGTAAATGCTAGAGGAATAGGAATTGGGGCGATTTTGATCTCACCCACTGGTCAGCACTACCCGGCTACAGCCAAGCTTCGGTTCTTCTGCACGAACAATACTGCCGAGTATGAAGCCTGCATTATGGGCATGAATATGGCAATTGACCAAGATGTTGAAGATTTATTGATCATGGGAAGGAGAGTGGGAGACCCGAGATGTTAAGCTCATTCCCTATCGACAACATGTGGATGATCTCGGTAAGTGATTCAAGTCGATAGAATTCAGGTGCATTCTTCGGTGTCACAATGAACTAGCTGATGCACTCGCCACTCTAGCTTCAATGCTGCCTTACCCAGGCAATGCCCATATTGATCCTCTAGAGATTCAAATCAAAGAAAAGCATGGGTATTGCAATGCGGTCGAGGCGGAACCCAGCATTCAACCCTGGTATCATGATATCAAAAGATTTCTGAAAACACAATAATATCCCGAGCAAGCCACTGGAGATCAAAAGAGAACCATTAGACGGCACGCGAGTGGTTTCTTCTTAAGCGGTGATGTTTTGTACAAAAGGACCCCGGACCTCAACTTGCTAAGATGTGTTGATGCCGAGGAAGCCGGAAGAATCATGCATGAGTACACGCAGGGGCGTGCGGACCTCATATGAATGGTTATGTGTTGGCGAAGAAAATCTGCGAGCGGGGTATTACTGGATAACCATGGAGAAAGACTGTTTCAGTTTTGTTCGAAAATGCCATCAATGCCAGGTGCACGGTGATTTGATTCATGCACCTCCAACAGAGCTTCAACCGATGTCAGCACCTTAGCCGTTTGTTGCTTGGGGTATGGATGTCATTGGGCCGATCGAGCCGAAAGCTTCAAATGGGCATAGATTCATATTGGTGTTAATCGATTACTTCACAAAATGGGTTGAGGCCATCACTCTTAAATCAGTTACCAAGAAAGCTGTGGTAGACTTTGTACATTCCAATCTCATTTGCCGTATTGGCATTCCTGCAACGATCATTACCGACAATGCTGCGAACTTGAACAGTCGCTTGATGGGAGAGGTATGTGAACAATTCAAAATAACACACAGGAACTCTACCCCTTATCGGCCCAAAGCCAATGGGGCAGCAAATAAGAACATCAAGAAGATTTTGAGAAAGATGATTCAAAACTCCAGGCAATGGCATGAGAAGTTGCCGTTCGCATTACTTGGATATCGCACCACGGTGCGCACATCGGTAGAGGCAACCCCATACCTGTTGGTTTACGGAACTGAGGCTGTCATACCTGCAGAAGTAAAAATCCCTTCACTCCAGATAATTGTTGAAGCAGAAATTGAGGATAGTGAGTGGGTCAAGACTCGGTTGGAGCAGTTGTCCTTAATTGATGAAAAAAGGATGGCCGCGGTTTGTCACGGGCAGTTGTATCAACAAAGAATGGCCCGCGCTTATAACAAGAAGGTGCGTCCCAGGAATTTCGAAGTGGGACAACTCGTGCTAAGACGCATTCTGCCCCATCACCAGGAAGCAAAAGGAAAATTTGCTCCTAACTGGAAGGGTCCATACATAATTCGGAAGATATTACCAAGAGGAGCACTGTATTTGGGGGATATCGAAGGAAATGATCCCGAAGCAGCAGTCAATGCAGATGCAGTAAAAAGGTATTACGTCTAGGCCTCCTGTGGTGACGGCTTTTGTGCAATTGAGATGACGAAGGCTTTCCTTCCCGCTACCCCAAACACTATCAAACCTTCGTTAACCCTTGAGCCGGTTACGCTTCTTTGATCACCCTCTTTGGAACCCGGAAGTACAAAAGGAAAAGAAAGGAAAAGAAAAGGAAAAGAAAAAGAAAAGAAAAGAAAAAATAAAAAAACAAAAAAAAAGAGAAAAGAAAAGAAAAACAAAACAAAACAAAAACAAAAACAAAATTATTTGCCTGAACTACGTTCGACTTGATTCCGAAAGGATACGTAGGTAGCCTCTCCCTGAGGTTCAATCACACCAAAACAAAAATCTCAATTCCCCCCAAAAATTGAAACTGGGGCAGATGATATAATGGTTCGGCCATGAATCCGCCGAAATGGTTCCAAAGTTGTAGTTCCCCCTAAAATCCTTTACCTCAAAGACCTTATCCAAGTCCTTCCGATCAATTGGCAAAGGCAGGGAAGTGAAAAACATCATTGCTGGAATCTGATACAATTCAAATTGAGAGAAATAAAATGAGAGAGTCTTATCGGTGAAAACCTTCGGGCACCATAAGGCGATGGTGAGTAGAGAAAATGAAAAATGAGAGAGTCCGCTTAGTGAAAACTCGCAAAGAGCACTATCGGGCGACGGTGAGAAGAGAAATGAGAGAGGTCGATTGGCGAAAACCCGCAAAGGGCGCTGTCGGCCAAAAAGAAGACATCTCACCACTAAAAGAGTCCTGGCAAAGTTCCCTGGTTTTGAAATGCGGATCAATGGGTTTACGAGAAGCTGGAAAGTTTTCTGGGTCAGGCGTCCAGTCCAAGAAGCATGTCATGTTCATTTGAGGCCAGCATGCATCCCAGATAAGTCCTTCTTCTCCCCCGAAAGGGACGCTTCTTTTTGCCTATTGTATACTGCTTTCTTGAATCCCTTTCGGATTTAACTCTGATTCCGTGACTATTACAAAGAAAAGGTGGCAGGACCGGTTTCACAGGGCTCCGCCTGGCAAGAGTCAAAGAAAATGCCCAGCCTCAGCGAGCGCGTCAATCCAATCCCGATTGACCATGGTGGTTGATGCTTTCAAAGTAAAGATATTTGAAAAGGAAGAAAGTCAAAGACAAAGGTCCTAAGGGCAGAATAAAGTGAAAAGGCCAGAGCCCACACGGGCGAGTCATTATGAAATCTTAAAAGTTGAATCCTGCCGGTTTAAAAGGAGATTCACCCTCAAAGCCAGCAGGTAGCAAAGTTCGCAACGGAAATGGGGTCGGGATCAAGCAATTGGGATGATCAAGGCCACAAAACCAACCACCGTTTCAAACTAACAAATTGTNGAGTAAAATTTGGGACCTTTTTATTTTACAAGATCGGAAAATAATTAAAAAAAAGGGTAAGTAAAGGAAAAGAAAACAAATAAAAGAATTAAAAGAAAAACATAGTAATAATAAACACCCAATTTTGGGCCAGCCCAAACAAATCCACCCCCCAAATCCCCAAAACCCGTCTGATGGTCCAGCCCAAATACCCTGTACCTGGTCCAGCCCCCCTTTGTAACAAAACGATGCCGTTTTGGCGTCAAATAATCTTGACCGTCCATTTCTCATCATCCAACGGTCCTCATTCGTTCAAGGCTTTTAATTAAATATGTCCGAAAACTTTTCATTAACCCTAAACATTTTCACCTTCCTCGTACCCCCTGTAGCGCCGGCATATCACCACCGTGCCTCCGCCGTGTTCTGCCGCCGGAAATCGCCTCACGGCGGCGGCCGGCCTCCGTTCCCGTCCAAATTAACACCCTTGAATCTTCTCCCCCTCCTCTTTCCATATCTAGCCTTAGCTTCCCTCAAATCCTCACCAAAAGCTTCGAATTTCAAATCAAATTTCGGCCAAAATGCAAAGTCGTCCAAACCCCACCAAATTTACACCCTATACTCCCCTGACCTTCCTCATCCCCAATCCCTAACTAAAACACTTCAAACATCACTGATTCTCTTCGAATTTCAGATCAAAAGGAACCCCAAAACCCTAATTTTTAAAGACTTTGAAGATTCATCGGATTTTGGACTGTAATAGTCCTTAATCTTGTGTTTCTCATGGAAACACACGATTAAGGACAAATTTCAGTCCGGATTTTGCAAGGGTCATTCAAAACCAGTAAGTGTTCTAAATTCTTTGATTTTTTTAGTTTAATTCTGTTTAGTCGTAATTTGATTTTTCTTATTTTTGGTTTCTGTTGGATTAATTTTGATTTTTCTTAGTGTTTGATTTTCTTCTAATTGTCATAATTAGTCCGTTTTGTTAATCTAGTTGTGATTTAAAAGGGTAAGGTCAATCATGTTCTAAGTTTTAGTTCGAATTTCCATAGTTGTTTTCTTAATTTTTCTGATTTCTTTTCGTATAATTAGTAATTGTTTCCTTTAGCTTAATTCTGACTCTGTTAGTTGTTGGTTAATTTTATGAGCTCTTTAAATGTAGTAAGTTTGTTTCAGCATGATTAGTTGATCCCGTTTGATCTTCTATAATTCTTTTATTCCAGTTTAATTTTGATTAATTAGTATTGATTAGTTCTATTGTTAAGTTAGGATGATTAGATATAGCTGAATAACTTAGTTTAATTAATGTAGTTGAATCTTAACTAAGGTAAAGGGGTTTGGTTGGGTTAGTAATTTCAGGGTTAGTTAGGGGTAGTTTGGGCACCTAAAATGGGTAGTTTGGCATAGGTAGTAATTTCAGAACTCAAGTAAGGGTAGTATAGGTATTCCATAGGTAGAAAAACAAAGCTAGAACACCCTAGATCCTTCTAGAAGGGGTTTTAGTGTAAGTTTAAGTATTTTGAAAGCAGTAACTTGAGAAACAAGTCAAAACTTTAGGATTAGTAAGTAATTTCTGAAAATAAAAAGGGGGAAAAATGAGTGAAAACCTCCAGAACCTTCTGCCCTTATTCCTGCCTATAAAAGGCAGACTTAGTGCCTTGATAAACAAGTTTAGATCCCTGAAAATTCCCCAAACTCTCCAGCTTTTAATTTCCCCTCAAGATCCTCTTCTTCAAATCTGAGTCTCAAATTTGAATTTCAAAATCAAAAGAAGTTCAAATCTGAACTCCTATAGTTCTAGAAACCTTCATTTAGAGCTTAAATTCTGCACACAAAAAAAACCAAAAAAAAAAAACAACAGAAAACTTTCAAAAATCCCAAAAATACTGTTTCATTGGAAACCTTAGGTTAATTTTGATTTTCAGTTGTTGATTTACATCGTCTAACTCAATATTTAGTTGCTGAAGTGTTCTGGACATTCCTGAGGTGTTTGTCGAGTATATTTGGGTTATGTCAAGTTGATTTTGGGCTATTCTCATTGGTGTTTTTCCCTCTAGTGTTCATTTTGGGTTTGATGGGCCCTGTTTTGAGTTGGAAATTGACTCATTTGTCCTGATTTCAACTGTTGTTGGTCTATTGCTACTGCTGACTCCTTTCCTTTACTTTGTTCAATTCCAGGTACACTTGTTGTCCCTAATGATATGAAGTTTTCACTCATTGTACATGAACAGTCGTGAAATCAATATGATGAAGCATTTCTACAATACGAATCTGCCTTTGTTTTCATTACTAGTTTAATATGTAGCTGTAGATTCATTTGAACAGATATGTATTAATGTTAAATAGGACTATTTGCATTAATTAGGACTGCTCAAACTCATTTTGTAATTACACTGGACTGTATGAACTGCCGTCCCTTAGGTCTGTTTGAGCCTTTTGAGTTGAGAAGCAATTTCATGTTAGGTTGATAGAATAGCTCATGTTAGTTTAGTTAATTTCTGTTAGTTACTCCATATATCTGTTAGTTAGCTCATGTTAGTTACTCCATAGAATCTCTAGTAGTTATTTCCATTTTTCAATCTGTAGTATGACTGTTTTAGGAGCTGTCTAGGACTGTGTTGAACTTCAATAAAAGAAAATGTCGTGCTCAATGATAGTAGCTTGTAGATTTGTTTAAGTTTTCATGTTTAATTTGCCTCCAATAGGTAATGTAGTGTGAGTATTTTGTAGTTTCATTTTCAAAAATAAGGAGAATAACTAGAACAGGCAGCCGACTCTGAAATCATAATCTTCAATTGGAAATTCAAACTACTGTGAGTAGATGGCATAAAAATTTGCTATAGTGTTGGTACTTATTGGA